>NC_037668.1:60471322-60485113 GCF_003255815.1 Theropithecus gelada | reverse complement strand
AAAAAAAAAAAAAAAAAAAAAAAAAAAAAGGTTCTGAAAGCAGAGGGAAAGAAGGTTTTAGAGGCTGCACAGCAAGGTAGGAAACTGAGTTGCACACCAAACTCTAAGCCAAACCTCAAAGAGGTATTTCCTAGGCCCTCTGTACCCATCTAGTGCCAAATGATGGAAAAGCCCCGAAGTCAGCACTAGGTATAGTATAGTCAGTGGGGCTCAGGGAGCTCTGCTAATGGGGGTTTCCTGTCTTCAACTTAATCTGTGCCTGTGGTACATCATAAAGGGTATGACAGAAGAAGACGTAACACTCTTGGCTTAGATAAAACTCCATTACCTTTAATTACCTCCCTAAACTCCCAATTGTGTAACAATTGAGCCTTCCCTGAATCACTGTAGTTGCAAAGTCGAACCCTACACAGCTAGACTTGGGATGTGATCCTTTCACCACCATCACATAGATCCACGGACATTTTCTCCTAACTGTGGAAAGGCACAGGCAGGTCTCTGAGACCAAGAGACCTCACTTGCAGACTACAGCAGGCCTGTGGGAGAAATGTTGGTCTGAGAAGCAGGAGACCCTGCCTTGTAATCACCTAACACCTCAGGCAAGTTAATTCTCTGAGGTTAGGTCTTGGTGTCCTTATCTGCCAAAAACAGAGAATTTAGAAGATTCCCAGACTCTACCTACTTCCTACAATAGGAGCCAAGGTGCATCCTCCCTCCTAGGAGCATGAGGGAAACCTCAGGGTCTGAGGGGAGGAAGATAGACTGGTGAGTGTTTCTATGAGGCAAGAGTCCTTTTCTCCTCCTACTCTTGTCCCCTAGTTTTTCAGAATGGGCCTTCTCAAGAATCCATTTTTAAGAGTTTTGGTTCAACCCTTAACAAAAATGTGCAAAATCTCACCAACCCATTAATATGATGCTTTCGATTTATTTCTGACTCTCTTTAAACCTATGTGACGGTTACTGGAATTTGCATTTAAGAAGTAGCCTCCAAGAACAAATTGCTTCTATAAATGGGACACCCTGCTCACCCTCCTCCCTTGCCCAGCTCCATCAAGCTCCATCGGTACAAAATATTACCAAACCTTCAAATGTGACTTGAAGTTGAAGGAAAACTTTGTATACAAATAGTTCCTAGTCAGGTGCAGTGGCTCACGCCTGTAATCCCAACACTTTGGGAGGCCAAGGTGGGGCAGATCACTTGAGGCCAGGAGTTCAAGACCAGCCTGGTCAACATGGTGAAACCCTGTCTCTACTAAAAATACAAAAATTAACCAGGAGTGTTGGCGCACACCTGTAATTCCAGCTACTCAGGAGGCTGAGACATGAGAACCACTTGAACCCAGGAGGCGGAGGTTGCAGTGAGTCAAGATCGCGCCACTGCACTCCAGCCTGGGCAACAGAGCGAGGCGCTTTCTCAAAACAAATAGTTCCTTAGTGATATATTTCAGGACTATCACTTAGACTGCTTTAAAGGTTATCCAAAATATTATATTCCACCCCCTTCTCAATGGGTGCTGGGGAGGGCCAGATTTTCCGTCTATGGCATGTCCCAGTTGTCACAGGGGGAAGACAGGTGGGGAGGAAGGACAAGGCGGGAGCCTGTTCATTTAGGAATTCCACCACTGACCGGCTGATACTTCCTGTGACAAGTGGAATTTTTTTTTTTTTCCTGACAGGTGCTCTGGCATACAAACCAAGCATACACTAAAATCAGCTTAGGAGTAATTGTTTTCTCTTAGAAAAGCAGAATACTAAGAGAAGCAGGGAACTCCACTTTCTAGCTTTAGGTGGTTGGGTTTTTTCTTCCAATAAAAGCTCAAAATAGGCTAATCAGAGAACGACCCCCTTCCTCTTGGAGAAGGTCCATTTCTCCTTTTCCTCTTCACTTTTCCGTAATGTAAAATGAACAAAAGATCCTATCTACACCTGATAGGAACAAAACAGATATGCATAGGTTAAGGAGAGTACCTCAGATTGAGACAAGAATGTCAAGTTGCCGAGTACTTAGCAAACTTACATTGAGTCTTTTGCATGGACTCAATACTATATTTTATCTAGAATTTATAGACAAAACTTATAGCACAGCAGGCCAGACAGCATGGCTAAACATGTTGTTACTTGTTCTGTCAGCATGAACTCAGATTTTTAAAGCACTGGCTAACATAGGTGACAAGTTATTATTACCTTCCCTTTTCTCCTTGCTTCTGGGGGTAAGTCTAAGAAGCTTTGGTTCACGAAAGGGATCTAAGGAACACTATGTCTCCCACATCTACCCACACTTATCCAACCTTCACCTAGTTTTTAGGAGCCGCAGTTTCTTGAGAAACTGGGTTATGAACAACCATCAATTCTGTATCACTGATTCTGATTTCTTACATCCCCTTCAAAGAGAGAATGCTCTGGGATAGCATGGCTTCTTCCCTAATCAGTGCTAGCTCTGGAGAAGCAGAAATAGGGAGGCCAACCACACAGCCATGGGAAGGAATAAAAGGCAATGCCTGCCTGATCAGGGCTGAGCCATCTTCCCCCTCTGCAAAAACTGAGGCATAATGATATTTCAGGCTCTCCCTATGTCAGGTTCCTGACATGCACCATATGTAGCTGCAAATCCCAATCAATTTCAACATTTCTTAACTGCTAGAACACCTTTCTCAACACTGTAATTTACCTGCAAAAGAATAGGGAGCAAGCACCCTCGCCTTCCCAGTACCACATTCTACTAACTGCCGCCCCCCTCCCCACCCCACTAACCTACCTACGCAAAGGAAGAAGGCAAATAACCCTCCATCGAAGCCTACGACAGACCGCCACAGTACATATGTCACTGACGAAGAACTTTTATTTCTTTTTAATGACATTAAACACAACTGCTACAAGAGAAAAAACATGATAAAGAGGAGGCACCAAACTTCAGTTTCATAATTGAAACTGACAACGCAAGTAAATCAGGGCCTGCATTAGAAACTACAGGTTATTTCAGGCTCCTTACTTATAAGTAAACAATGTAAACAGCATATTTTTACTCTGCTTTGTCAAGACCCCCATGGTGGGAATGTCATCATGGATGAAGAAAGCAGTTAAATGCACATAACACTTACTTTAAAAATAATACAGCAAGAATTCCAACTGCAATATTAGACTTAGAGGCCAACACCAAATATAAGAGATACCCAGCTTTGAAAAGAGATGAAAACTCCAGATTCTACCCACTACCATCTTTAAGGCGAACATGCCAGATAATGAGTTTTCTTTGGCTTTGTTTTTTCTTCTTAAAGAATACCATGTTAACCACTAGAGAACAGCTCTCTCCTCCCCCAGTCCAACAGATTTAATTAAGCTGCTAAAGCTTTGGAAAAACAGAATTATTTGAGCTAAGAGGAAATGTGATTGTCACATTTTCTAGTTAACCTGTCACTCATTTGATTTGGCAAAGGCAGTGCTCCTATTACACATTCAGTCTCAAAACCACATGTACCAGGAGGGTAAGAACATGAGTCTTAGATTTTTGCCTAAGCAAAATCCTGTCCCTTCACTCCTTGGGTTTTCTGTAGGGAACTAGACAGCTGCAATGCTAGCTATTCCAACTACATTTAATTTTAACTATGCTGTGGTCCCAAAGGTGGATGTTTGGCATGTCTCACTCCACCAACCTAATTTAGGGCAGCCTGGAGAAGTGACCGATGTAGTAAATGCCAAGTAGGCTAACTAAAATAATAGATTTCGACAACTGCCTTTGAATAGAACTTCTCCTTTGCATTTTGGCCCCAGAATTTAAACCAAATGTTCAAGGAAAAGCAAATCCTTGACTGGATAAAAACAGTAAACACTTAGGGACATTCACCCAAATTTATTGTTGGCTTAAATGACCAAGCTTTCCCCAAGTCAGTTTCTAAAGTGGGGTAGGATGTTTAGAATGCGTTACTCACACAGAAAGATGGGATTGATGAAATCACAAAACCAGACAGAGGCTATAGCAACTATGAACAACCTTCACAGAGAATGAACAACAGCACAAATGCCAGACTGCAAAACTTCCCAAAATGATGTCTACGGCTATCTGTAGAGAATAACCGGCCAGGTACGGTGGCTCATGCCTGTAATCCCAGCACTTTAGGGGCCGAGGTGGGCGGATAACCTGAGGTCGGGAGTTTGAGACCAGCCTGACCAACATGGAGAAACCCCGTCTCTACTAAAAAATACAAAATTAGCCGGGCATGGTGGCACATGCATGTAATCCCAGCTAAGACAGGAGAATCCCTTGAACCCAGGAGGCGGAGGTTGTGGTGAGTGGAAATCACGCCATTGCACTCCAGCCTGGGCAACAAAAGCGAAACTCCGTCTCAAAAAAAAGAAAAAAAAAAAAGAAAAAGAATAACCAACTCCTAAGATATCCATTAAGACAGATGCAGTCTGTCAACTTTGGTTAGAATACCAAACCTTAAGATCAGGTAATGCTTTTTGTGCATAGGCTTAGTCACAACTATATTACATCCACATTAGCATCTATGTGAAACTAGGTATCAGGGGCTTGACCAAATGAGATGGTAACATCTAGGGTCTAAAGACACCTCTTGTTAACTAATAATGGAGACAAAAGAGTGCCTTTCCACACTCTCCCACAGAATGGAGGCTCCCTAACTAACACTCATACTTAAAGTTGGGGTTCAGCAAATGAAACTAAATACCAACTGATACCACAATAGCACTAGCCTGCCCTAGAGTCAAGACTCTGGGTGGGCAGCTCTAAAGAGAGCAAGGAGGCCATCGTGAAGAGGCATATCCATGTCTAACAGGTTACAAAAATACTGCCACTAGAATCCTAACGAGCAGAGTGGTCACTGTGGGGTAAAAAGAAAAAGGAAAATCCTTGAAGAAAGGCAAAGGAGACAACCAGTCTCAAAACCACAAGGTATTATAAGTCTTCTGTCAAAGTAAGATGTATAAGATTTGTAAACACTATTGTGCAAAATAAGTTCAATAAAGAATGAAAAAAATCCCCCCCCCCGCCACCAAAAAAAAAATCAAGGCAGCTAGTACATACAGAAGGGAGAGGAGACGATTTACTATCTTAATTTGTCCTTTCAATAGGATTTTTCTCCTGCTCCATCCTACTTATAATGTCCTGGATTGCCAACTTTAAAATACTGACAGGTATTCAGAGGATTCAAATAAAAAGGTAAGAGGGGTTGTTAAAAGTAACTTATATCCATTCACAAGTCATGTAACACTGGCTCACAGCCTGGTAAAGAATCTCTTCCTTATGGGAGACTGAACAATGATTTCTTTGAGGTACCAGAAGTAGACTTTTCCTTTGCAGAGAGGTGGGTCTTTTGCTTGAGCCTGGGTGTTCTGGCTTAATGCTGGCTTTCAGGAGGCAGCTACCTTCAATTTAAATTAAAAAAACAAAAAAACTATACCAACCAAACATTTGCTTAAACACAGAGACACACACACACACACACACACACACACACAATATCAGGAGGGACTTCACACAAAAAATTCAAGTCAGCAATGGGCATTTCCAAAAGGTGACGAGTTTTTTAAATAAAAATCTGTGAAAAATAAAATTCAAAATCAGCAAAGCACAAAACAGCAAAAGAACATGAAATGCTGCTCCAAGTAGGACCCTGGATAGGGACCTTCGTTGCTGATGGCATGAGACAAATTAACTGTACGAGAAGTCTGGGAGACGCTGGAACCGATGGTGGCTTCGCATGTTCCTGTCAACCCACTGAGTCAGACTGTATCTTTGCAGATGTTTCTGTCGGCGGGCGTAGTTTCTATCAAGAGAGGGAGAGTACAAACAGGAAGGTTATTTCAACTAGAATGGCTATTTGTGCACAAAAAAAAGGCCAGCACAACAATTTTAAGAAAATCTTTACTTCTGGAAATCAGATATTAATTTTATATTTCAATTCTCGCAATTTTAGAAATTTTATACTATTTTATTTATATGAACACCATACCATAAGTGCTATTTCTTTCCAACTCCCAAAGCCACCTAATTCCCATAGGCAGTATGGTGATATGTGCCATATACACAATGTTCTAAGGAAAACTAATGTAGAATAATGTTTAAGTAGGGGAGGAAAAAAAAAACATTTTCTTCCTCCAGAAGAATTTAGGATAGGATCTATATTTCATTGTTTGCATCAGACCTGTACCTCCAGAAGGACCTCATTGTCTGACATAGCTCAAGGTTGCTCAGGACACGGCAGTTAAAATTAGAATAAATTCCCAGAAAGGTAAGTCATCATGTGAGTATCACATTGCAAGTTGAGACTGAAAAATTAACAGCACAGACTCAAAGTAAAGTTTCTTAGTTATGTGCTGGGCTGGGGTTCTGAGCAAGACACTCTAAGATAATTTGATCGCATTTTCGACTCTAAAAGTGCTCCTAATAACAATCTAGGAAACTTTCTGAAGATATGGATTCTAAAATTTAAAAAAAGAAAAAGAAAAAACAAATACAGATATGGATTCTTGGCCTCTCCCTCCTCCCAGACTTAATGACTTAGGATACCTGGAATCAGGATACGAACATCTTTATTTTTAGATATCTCCACAGGTGATTATGAGTAGTAGCCAGGGTTGAAAATAACTCTAACAGTACCTGACATTTATCTATCCCTATATGCAAGTACTTGCTGAATTCTTTAAATACCTCTCCTCACTTAATACTGTGACAATCCTACTAGTATTTTCATTAAGTCCTTGTATAGGTAAGGAAATTGAACCTCAGGTTAATAACTTACCCAAGGTCATACAGTAAAGTAAGTAGAAGGACCTGGATTTGAATTCACATCTGACTCCAGAATTTATCTAATAACAATTACACTATACTGCCTTTCCTTCTGAGAAATGATATAATTTTGACAACTACAGAGGGAACATGACCGTAAAGGCCCTAAAGCAAGAGGAAGAGTATTAGGAGATGAGGTTGGTGAGCACAGGCCAAAGCATATAGGCTTTTGTAGGGGTTTACGAGAATGGGAAGATGTGAGATGGGAAGCCACTGGGAAATACTGAGCAAATCTGACTGATGCTTTAAAAGAATCTCTTTCTTTGGCTGCTGAGTTGTGACCAGTGCACTGGCAAGGAGAGCATTTAGGAGACTTACAACAATCCAGCTCAAATGATGAGAAATAG
This sequence comes from Theropithecus gelada, assembly GCF_003255815.1. Classification (NCBI taxonomy): domain Eukaryota; kingdom Metazoa; phylum Chordata; class Mammalia; order Primates; family Cercopithecidae; genus Theropithecus; species Theropithecus gelada. Next base: position 60,477,961 of record NC_037668.1, on the reverse strand, counting down.
TTAGGCTTTGGATATACAGCTGACCCTCCATATCCATGGGTTCTACATCCATGGATTTAACCAACCATGGGTCAAAAATAGTCAAAGAAAAAAAATGGATGCTTCCATCTGTACTGAACATGTACAGACATTTTTTCCTTGTCATTATTTCCTAAACAATACAGTATAACAACTATTTGCATAGCATTTATACTGTATTAGTTATCACAAGTAATCTAGAGATGATTTAAAGTATATGGAAGGATGTGCACAGGTTATGCAAACACTATGGCATTTTATATAAGGAATGTGAGCATCTGGGGATTTTGGTATCCAAAGAGGGTCCTGGAATACCAAGGACAACTGTATATGCAGAGCCTATGGGATTTGCTGGTAGACTGAATATGGGGTGAGAGAGAAAAGAGTAAAAGATGATTCCAAGGTTTCTGAGTATCTGAATCAAAGTAACTGAATAAACTTGTACAGCCACACTGCATCAAGAATCCAGAGAACTGTAATACTAAATTTGAGTCTTAAAAAAAAAATTCCAGAAGATTTCAGAACTAGGATGGTCCTTTGACACCAAGTTGCAAAGCTAGTATTAGAACTCAGGTTTCCTGAATTTCAGTCCAGTTTTTGTTTTGTTTTTTGAGACAGGGTCTTGCCCCGTTGCCCAGGCTGGAGTGCAGTGGCACAATCACTGCTCATCACAGCCTCAAGCTCCTGGGCTTCAAGCAATCCTCCTCTCTCAGGCACTCTCAGGGACTACAGACACATACCACCATGCCCGGTTAAGTTTCTGTATTTTTTGTAGTGATGGGGTCTCACACTGGCCAGGCTGGTCTCGAACTCCTGGGCTCAAGCAATCCTCCTGCCTTGGCCTCCCAAAGTGCTGGAATTACAGGCGTGAGCTACTGTGCTCAGCCTCAGTCCAGTTCTTATTCCATTATACTGCATCACTTTATTCACCCTGCCTCTTGAATTAAGCAATTCCAACCCCTACTCCCTACTATGTTTCTCCTGCAGCCAAATTTCACTCTCTTGTTTTTAGACGGAGTCTCGCTCTGCCACCCAGGCTTGAGTGCAGTGGCACCATCTTGGTTCACTGCAACCTCTGCCACCGGGATTCAAGCAATTGTCCTGCCTCAGCCTCCTAAGTAGCTGGGACTACAGACACTCGCCACCACGCCCGGCTAATTTTTGTATTTTTGGTAGATATGGGGTTTCGCCATGTTGGCCAGGCTGGTCTCAAACTCCTGACCTCAAGTGACCCACCCACCTTGGCCATCCAAAGTGCTAGGATTACAGACGTGAGCCACTGCGCCCAGCCATTCTACCCTTTTCCATCTTCTTCTAATCACCCACTCACCGCGTGGTGAGGTCCGAAGGATGCTGCCATTTTGAGTGCTGCATATGATGAACTTGATCCATCAAGGCACAAAGCTCCCCGGAGATACCTGTGATACAGAGGGATCAGTGGTTAGGAAACAGCTGAGTGAACTACTATGTCAGCCAACATCAAAGTATGTGCTTTCAGGGAAAGAGAAAAAAGGCACTGTTCTCAACAATATATACTTATGATTATCACAAGCAGTGAGCACAGAAACTATAAACCAGAATGGGGAGATTGCTCTTGGAGGGTGAAGGTGAAGCAAGAATGGCAGCCACCATTCATTCATTCAACACTTAGCTCCTACAATATACAGGGAACTTTACTTGTCCCTAGGAATATGGCAGTGAACAAGACACTGCCTCAATGAAGTTTATACAGGAGACAGATGATTCCAAAGTGGTGTGATAAATGCAGTGATAGAAATACAGACTGCTATAGAGACTGGGGGGTAGGGGTTAGGGAAAGCCCCCTCCAAGGGGAGTAACTATAGCAGGGATCTAAAGGATGTATAAAATTAGTGAGGCAAAGAGGGGTAGGAGGTTAGATGTCCAAGAGATAAGTTAATACAAAGCCCCAGAGACAAAAGACAGTAAATACATTCAAGAAACAAGAGGAGTTTAGAACAGATGGAGGTGGGCGCTCTTTGCTAACAAGAAAAATTGCTAGATGCAATTTCTCAAACACCTGGGATCCTGGCAATGTACTAGACACTTTACATATTATCTTACTTAATTCTAAAAAAAATCTTACATGGAGATAGATGTTATTAATATCATTTCAAACATGGGAAACTATGGCTCAGGGAGGTGAACTTGCCTGAAATTCTTTTTTTTTTTTTTTTTTTTGAGAGAGTCTTGCTCTGTCGTCCAGGCTGGAGTGCAATGGCGTGATTTCGGTTCACCGCAACCTCTGCCTCCCAGGTTCAAGCGATTCTCCTACCTCAGCCTCCTGGGTAGCTGGGACTATAGGTGCCTGCCACCATGCCCAGCTAATTTTTGTTTTAGTAGAGATGGGGTTTCACCATGTTGGCCAGGCTGGTCTCCAACTCCAGACCTCAAATGATCCACCCACCACGGCCTCCCAAAGTACTGGGATTACAGGCGTGAGCCACCATGCGCGGCCCTGAAATTCTTGATGACCCAGGATTCAACTAGCTCCTGTGTGACTCCATGTCCTTGCCACTATGCAATAATGCTAATTTTGCACTCAACCGTTGAGACTTAGGCTAAAACTCAATAGAAGCAGAAATAAAACACTAGTTAGGAAACAATTTCCCTAGATCAGTGGTTCGCAAATTTTAACATACATTATAACCAACTGGAGGTATTATAAAACAGATTGCTGGGCCTAGCCTACAGACTTTCTGATTATACATAATCAGAAAACTGCAGATCTGGGTAGGGCCTGAGAATTCGTATTTCAAGCAAATTCCCAAGTGATGCTGATGATGGTGGTCTGAGAACCACTTTTTTTTTTTTTTTTTTTTGGGGGGGGGGGGGGGGGTAGGAGATGGAGTCTCACTCTGTCACCCAGACTGGAGTGCAATGGTATGATCTCGGCTCACTGCAACCTCCTCCTCCCAGGTTCAAGTGATTCTCCTGCCTCAGCCTCTAAGTAGCTGGGATTACAGGAGCCTGCCACCACGCCTGGCTAATTTTTATATTTTTAGTAGAGACAGGATTTCACCATGTTGGCCAGGCTGTTCTTGAACTCCTAACCTCAAGTGATCCACTGCCTTGGCCTCCCAAAGTGCTGGGATCACAGGCGTGAGTCACTAAGTGTGGCTGAGAACCACACTTTGAAAATCAAAGCCCTAGACAGTGGAGACTTTTCAGCTAGTTTACATGTTTTTCATTACCTTATTTACTGTGCTTTCGGGAATCAAGAGCAGTCTCAGTAGGCTATAGACTCATATTTTCAAGTTCTAGTAAAAGTAATGTAACTTTTAGGATAAATATAATTTATTCGAAGCCTCAAAAAGTAAAGCTTTGTAGAAAAAGTATACTATATACTTTGGAGTTAGGCAGAGTTGAGTTAAAATTCCAATCCATCAATTAGCTCTGTGACCCTGGGCAAATTATTTCACTTCTTCAGGGCTCACTACTCATCTATGAAAACCAGATAATACAATTTAGCTTGAAGCTCAGTTTTAGGAATATTGTACATAAAAGACCTTGCACACTGCTATGGCACACAGCATGTGTGCAGTGAATGCTAGCTATTATGATGTTAGCGCCTCAGGCCTATGTTAGCTTGCAAAGTCTCTGCAAATCCTGTGAAATTTTAAGGAAAAACTTTTATTAAATGGATCCATCCACACACAAACTATGACATTTTATGGCACTCAAATATTTTTCTAACCATAACACTTTTTAGGAAAAATTTATAGATTTCATTAAGTTTCTCTACTGTTAAAAAAGCACGACCAAATGAAAGATAACTGACAAAATGAAAAATATGTTTGAAACATACTTGGCAAGTTTAATGTCCTTTATCTACAGTCTCTTTATTTAAAAAAAAAAAAGGTCAAGGGCATGAATATACAACTCGCAAATGATCAATAAACATGACAAAAACAATGTTCAATCTCATTCATATGGAAAGAAAAGGCATTACTGTCACTCCTTGAGAAGGAAATATAAATCAGAAATGAGTTTCCTCGTGAAGGGAAGTAACTCTTTTTTTTTTTTTTTTTTTTTTTTTTTGAGACAGAGTCTCACTCTGTCACCCAGGCTGGAGTGCAGTGGCGCGATCTCGGCTCACTGCAAGCTCCGCCTCCCGGGTTCACGCCATTCTCCTGCCTCAGCCTCCCGAGTAGCTGGGACTACAGGCGCCCGCCGCCTCGCCCGGCTAATTTTTTGCATTTTTAGTAGAGACGGGGTTTCACCGTGTTAGCCAGGATGGTCTTGATCTCCTGACCTCGTGATCCGCCCGCCTCGGCCTCCCAAAGTGCTGGGATTACAGGCGTGAGCCACCGCGCCCGGCCGGAAGTAACTCTTGATTAGAAAATTCCTTACTTGCTGGATTTGTAAAGCTAAAATGAAAGGTCTCAATTCAAATTGCCTTTCCAATACCCCACTTTCACCTTGCTAGCACTCCACTCCCTGTGGTCACCCAAAAAGGACATTTCAATGGGAGGCAGGGGAGGGGAGAATCAGCTTTATAAAAATTTCAAGATACATTTTCCCTACAAAAGCTTCACAAAGGAGGACAAGCAATATATAGAAATTCTGTGTCCATCAAAATGGAACCACAAGATTATCTATAGAACATGTCCTTCAGCTCACTCATCTCTTATCACCTGCATTTTAGAAAGTTAATCTGGCAATGGAAACTAAAGATAATAAATCTCCTACAAACATATCTATTCACATTAAATGATGAGAAGAATAGCCAGTTAGGCCAAAGGGGCCTAATATTCAAATATTTAACTTCTAGGAGTCAAATCCAGCAGCAGCAATTTATATAACACTATATATCGAGCCTGTTTACATAAATAAATAAAGGCACTGTCCTAAGTGCTAGTTTATATATATCAACTCATTTATTCTTTACAACAATCCTCTAAGGTATTTTCCCCATTTTACAGACAAAAGTATATAAAACTGTAAAGAAACTGAGGCACAGAAAAGTTAACTAATTTGCCCAAGGTCACATATCTAGTGACAAAGCCAGAATTCCAACAATATAAAACTATCACAGGACTGACTTTCCTTAAAAAATTTTCTGGGATCGGCCGGGCGCGGTGGCTCAAGCCTGTAATCCCAGCACTTTGGGAGGCCGAGACGGGCGGATCACGAGGTCAGGAGATCGAGACCATCCTGGCTAACACAGTGAAACCCCGTCTCTACTAAAAATACAAAAAACTAGCCAGGCGAGGTGGCGGGCGCCTGTAGTCCCAGCTACTCGGGAGGCTGAGGCAGGAGAATGGCGTAAACCCGGGAGGCAGAGCTTGCAGCGAGCTGACATCCGGCCACTGCACTCCAGCCCCAGCGGCAGAGCAAGACTCTGTCTCAAAAAAAAAAAAAAAAAATTTTCTGGGATCAACATTTCATAGTTGAGATTAGAAAGTAAAAATCATATAGCCATATGACTAAGGGCTTAATAATCAGATCTCAGCTTATGTACCAAAAAATTTTAATTTTCCTTAGCACTAGTAACTTATTGTTACACTAGTCTAACCCTTATTATTAGTAAGACTTAATGATCTAGAGATAATGGGAGCTAACATTTATCAAGTACTTCTTACATGCTAGGCACTTTGCTAACTGCTTTGCATGTATCCTATAATTTAATTCTAACAGTCACAGATGGTAAACTATATAACCTCCATTTTATTCACAAGTAAACTGAAGCTTATAAAAAAATACTCTTTCCCAGCACTTTGGGAGGCCAAGGCAGGCGGATGGCTTGAGCCCAGGAGTTCAAGACTAGCCTGGGCAACATGGTGAAATCCCGTCTCTACAAAAGTACCCGGGTGTGGTAGTACACACCTGTAGTCCCATCTACTCCAGGGGGCTGAGGTGGGAGGATCCACCTGAGCCCAAGAGGTGGAGGCTGCAGTGAGCCATGACCATACCACTGTACTCTAACCTGGGTGACAGAGCAAGACACTGTCTCAAAAAAAAAAAACAAAACTCATCTATCATCTAGTAAATCAGAAAAGCCAGGATTCAAACCCAGGTGGGGCTAATAATCCAAAAGCCTCATTTTAGCTTATAGTTTCAACCTCATCTTCCTCCAAATTTAGAGATGCTAACAAGAATGGGAACATTTGAATTTTCTCTTCTCTTCATAGTCTCTAACAGATGGACTTTCTTGGACCAACAATCAGTACCATGGTTTTATTTTAAGTTGTGGCTAAAAGGTGGTAAAGACTGTCCTTTGTTTTGTGACTATGAATGAAATAAAGAAGGGAAAACCCCCCAATATTTCAGGAATGAAGTCAACAATTCATCTAAATCTTAATCTATAAATATGAAGGTGACTGGTTTTGGGGAAACATCCAGTTTAATAACTGTTCTTAATAAGTTTAAAGTGAATCAATTTTTGTTTTTTGGGGTTTTTTTTTGTTGGTTTTTTTTTTTTTTTTTTTTTTTTTTGAGAAGGAGTCTCGCTCTGTCGCCCAGGCTGGAGTGCAGTGGCCGGATCTCAGCTCACTGCAAGCTCTGCCTCCTGGGTTCACGCCATTCTCCGGCCTCAGCCTCCCGAGTAGCTGGGACTACAGGCGCCCGCCACCTCGCCCGGCTAGTTTTTTGTATTTTTTA
>NC_037668.1:60433325-60471067 GCF_003255815.1 Theropithecus gelada | reverse complement strand
CCTTGTGATCCGCCCGCCTCGGCCTCCCAAAGTGCTGGGATTACAGGCGTGAGCCACCGCGCCCGGCCTGCCTTCCAGTTTCAAGCGATTTTCCTGCCTCAGCCTCCCGAGTAGTTGGGATTACAGGTGCCCACCACCATGCCCGGCTGATTTTTGTATTTTTAGTAGAGATGGGGTTTCACCATCTTGGTGAGGCTGGTCTTGAACTCCTGACCTCATGATCCGCCCGCCTGGGCCTCCCAAAGCGCTGGGATTACAGGTATGAGCTGTCCCACCTGGTCAGAGGCACACATTTCTGATGGAGCGTGTAATTCAGCTCTATGGTTAAATCTTTTCACTACGAGGCCTGGTGAAAAGAGTCTCATCTAATTATCTTTTCCTGTAAATCCTTAAGCTCAGTTACTTAAAGGCAATCATAATGTCTCTATTCCATGCAATGTAAAGTACTTAATACAGGGGAGGGAATGGAGAGAGAAGGAAAGAAAAAATGTGCTACAGGGGACATGGGCTACTGCTTTTATAAATAGATTAATAAAATATAAATGAAAAGAAAAAAATAAGTAGAAGGCAAGAATGCAAATGTGTCACCTCTAGGTCAACAAAACTGCGATGATCTAGTAGAAATCTTGACTGATTTTCCTTTCAGGCAAGGCAAAAAGTAAAAGAAACAGGAGTTATTATGTAACTCATTTATGAAGTGATACAGGGGATACTGAATGATATATGAATGTCTTCAACAGTCCTGGGAAATTCAGAATCACAATTTATATAACCATTGCTGTTTATGATCGTCAATAAAAACCAAAACAGATATTTCCACTTTTAGCTAAGATGAATGGGGGACTTAACCTCTCATTATAAGCTACTAGAAACTAGGCAAAATATATCAAACAAGCGCTTTCAGACTACTGAGAATTGCGATCCCTGAGGGAAGAGAAACAACTGACGTGAGCCTTGAAACTTCTTATAAGTCTATAATTTTTCTTTTTTTTTTTTTTTTTTTTTGAGACTGAGTCTGGCTCTGTCGCCCAGGCTGGAGTGCGGTGGCCGGATCTCAGCTCACTGCAAGCTCCGCCTCCCGGGTTCACGCCATTCTCCTGCCTCAGCCTCCCGAGTAGCTGGGACCACAGGCGCCCGCCACTTCGCCCGGCTAGTTTTTTGTATTTTTAGTAGAGACGGGGTTTCACCGTGTTAGCCAGGATGGTCTCGATCTCCTGACCTCGTGATCCGCCCGTCTCGGCCTCCCAAAGTGCTGGGATTACAGGCTTGAGCCACCGCGCCCGGCCTATAATTTTTCAAAATAAAAAGCTTTTTAAATGAAGGCAAAATAAACACGTTCTAAATAAAAGCAGAGAGACTTCATCATCAGTAGATGTGCACTACAACAAACATTAAAAGTTGTTCATTAGGAAAAAGGAAAATAATACCAGATCGAAACTTGGATCTATAGAAAATAATCAAAAGCAGTGAAAATGGTAAGTATGTGAGTACATATAAAAGGCTATTTTTCCCATTTAGATGATGTCTTTAAAAGATAATTTACTGTTATGGCCGGGCACGGTGGCTCATGCCTGTAATCCCAGCACTTTGGGAGGCAGAGGTGGGCAGATCACCTGAGGTCGGGAGTTCGAGACCAGCCTGACCAACATGAAGAAACCCTGTCTCTACTAAAAATACAAATAGCTGGGTGTGGTAGCACATGCCTGTAATCCCAGCTACTAGGGAGGCTAAGGCAGGAGAATTGCTTGAACCTGGGAGGCGGAGATTGCGGTGAGCCAAGATCGCACCATTGCACTCCAGCCTGGGCAACAAGAGTGAAACTCCGTCTCAAAAAAAAAAAAAAGGTAACTTACTGTTTAACGTAAAAATAACATGCCGGGTATGGTGGCTCATGCCTGTAATCCCAGCACTTTGAAGGATGAGGTGGGAGGATTGCTTGAGGCCAGGAAGTCAAGACTACAGTGAGCTATAATCATGTTACTGCACTCTAGCCTAGGCAACAGAGTGAGATCCCATCTCCATAATAACAATAATAAATTTAATAAAATAACAAAAATACAACAAATAAGTATAGGCAGTAAGTATGGAGATAAAATGGAATACTAAAAAATACTACAAAAATTAAATGAGTCAGGAAAAGATGAAAGAGGAAACAGAAAACAAATAGAAAACAAGTAACAAGATGGTAGATATTAATCCAGCCATATGGGATTGTACATTAAATGTAAATGGATTAATGCTCCAATTAAAGACTGAGATTGTGAGACTGGGAAGAAAAAAAAAAAAGCAAGACCCAGCCACCAATTAAATGCTGTCTGTAAGACATCTACTTTAAACATAAAAGTTACTTAAGGAGGCCAGGAGCGGTGGCTCATGCCTGTAATCCCAGCACTTTGGGAGGCTGAGGCAGGCAGATCACGAGGTCAGGAGTTCGAGACCAGCCTGGCCAACACAGTGAAACCCCCATCTCTACTAAAAAACTACAAAAATAAGCTGGGTGTGGTGGCATGCACCTGAAATTCCAGCTACTTAGGAGGCTGAGGCAGGAGAATTGCTTGAACCCAGGAGGTGTGGATAGCAGTGAGCCGAGACCACACCACTGCACTCCAGCCTGGGTGATAGAGTGAGAATCCGTCTCAAAAAAAAATTTTTTTAAATTAATTTAAGGCAAGGCCCAGTGGCTCACATACTATAATCCTAGCACTTTGGGAGGCCCAGGTGGGTAGATCACTTGAGCCCAGGGGTTTGAGACCAGTGTGGGCAATATGGCAAAACCCCATCTCTACAAAAAATAAAAAAAATTAGCCAGGCTTGGCGGCACACACCTATAGTCCCAGCTACTTGGGAGGCTGAGGTAGGAGGATCACGAGCCCAGGAGGTTGATGTTACAGTGAGCCGTGATTGTACCACTGCACTCAGGCTGGGTACACAGCAAGGCTTTATCTCAAAAAACAACCCAAAAAAAAAAAGAAAAAAAGAAAAAGAAAATGAAAACATATCAAAATGTGTGGGATGCAGCTAGCAGTGCCTAAAGGGGAGCCTATGGCTTAAAACGCTTAGAGAAAATAGGAAGTTCTCAGATCAATGATCTGATCTTCCACATTAAAAAGCTAGAAAACAAGGCCAGGCATGGTAACTCATGCCTGTAATTGTGGCACTTTGGGAGGCCAAGAGTTCGAGACTAGCCTGGGTAACAGCAAGACGCCATCTCTATTTAACTTTTTAGAGACAGGGTCCTCACTCCATCACCTAGGCTGGAGTGCCGTTACACGACATTGGTTCACTCAGCCTCCTGGGCTCAAGGGTTCCTCCCACTTCAGTCTCCCAAGTAGCTGGGACTACAAGTATGTGCCACCACAATGCTTGGCTACTGTCTCTATTTTTTAAAAAAGAGACGTCAGGAGATGGAGACCATCCTGGCTAACACGGATAACATGGTGAAACCCCGTCTCTACTAAAAATACAAAAAAATTAGCTGGGCATGGTGGCGGGTGCCTGGAGTCTCACCTACTTGGGAGGCTGAGGCAGGAGAATGCCGGGAACCCAGGAGGCGGAGTTTGCAGTGAGCCGAGATCATGCCACTGCACTCCAGCCTGGGTGACAGAGCGAGATTTCGTCTTAAAAAAAAAAAAAAAAAATTTCAATCTATCTATCTATGTATCTATCTATCTCGGAATAAAAATTAGAACACAGGCCGGGCATGGTGGCTCATGCTCATAATCCCAGTACTTTGGGAGGCCAAAGCTGGAAACCATCTCTACAAAAAATTTAACAATTAGCTAGGCATAGTGACACATGCCTGTAGTCCCAGCTGCTCTGGAGGCCAAGGTAAGAGGATTACTTGAGCTAAGGAGGTTGAGGCTGCAGTGAGCTGTGATGGCCCCACTGCACTCTAGCCTGGGGGACACAACCAGACCCCATCTCAAAAAAATTAGTAACAAAACAGGGTTCGCTCTGTCACCTAGGTTGGGCACAAGTGATCCTCCCACACTGGCTTCCCAAAGCACTGGAATTACAGGCATGAGCCACCGTGCCCAGTTCTAAATGTTTTTCTAAAATCAGTAACAGGGTCGGGCACAATGGCTCACGCCTGTTACTCCAACATTTTGGGAGGCAGAGGTAGGCAGATATTTGAAGTTATAAATTTGAGACCAGCCTGGCCAATATAGCAAAATCCCACCTCTGATAAAATACAAAAAATTGGCTGGGCGCAGTGGCTCACACCTGTAATCCCAGCAATTTCAGAGACCAAGGTGGGCGGATCACCTAAGGTCAGGCGTTCAAGATCAGCCTGGCCAACATGGTGAAACCCCGTCTCTACTAAAAATACAAGAACTAGCCAGGCATGGTGGTGGGTGCCTGTAGTCCCGGCTACTCGGGAGTCTGAGGCTGGAGAATTGCTTGAAACTGGAAGGCAGAGATTGTAGTGAGCTGAGATCGAGCCACTGTACTCCAGCCTGGGTGACAGGGCGAGACTCCATCCCCCAAAAAAAAAAAAAAGAAGTCAACAACAGGAAAAGATCTCAGCCAGGCATGGTGGCTCATGCCTGTAATCCCACCACTGTGGGAGGCCAAGGCGGGCAGATCACGAGGTCAGGAGATTGAGACCATCCTGGCTAACATGGTGAAACCCTGTCTCTACTAAAAATACAAAAAATTAGGTCATGTGCAGTGGCTCACGCTTGTAATCCCAGCTACTCAGGAGGCTGAGGTTGCAGTGAGCCGAGATCATGCCACTGCGCTCCAGCCTGGGCAACAGAGTGAGACACTGTCTCAACAATAACAACAACAAAAAAAAAAAAGAAAAGAAAAGAAAAGAAAAGATCTCATTTGCACTTAACTGGAGGTTCTAGGCAGCACAAGAAAAGTAAATAAAAGGCATCTAAGTCAGAAAGAAACAAGTAAAAATTTCTTTATTTGCTGACAATATAACCTATAGAGAAAACCTGATAAAATCTATTAAACAGTTATCAAACTAATAAAAGAATTTAGGAAGGTTATAGAAAATAAGATCAAGACACAAAAATCAATTACATTTCTATATAATAGCAATGAACAGACACTGAAATTTTAAAAACTAAATCATTTTATGAAATAATCACAATATGAAACACTCAGGGATAAATTGGATAAAAGATGTGCAAGACTGTACAAAAGCTACAAAACATTTCCGAAGGAAATTAAAGAAGACTTTAATCGAAACACTTAATATTAAAATGTTTTAATTCTCAGCCGGGCGCGGTGGCTTACACCTGTAATCTCAGCACTTTGGGAGGCTGAGGAGGGCTGATCACTCGAAGTCAAGAGTTCGAGAACAGCCTGGCCAACATGGTGAAACCCTGTATTAAAAATAAAAAAATTAAGCTGAGTGTAGTAGCAGGCACTTGTAAACCCAGCTACTTGGGAGACTGAGGCAGGAGAATTGCTTGAATCTTGGAGGCAGAGGTTGCAGTGAGGTAAGATCGCACTACTGCACGACAGCCTAGGGAACAGAGCGAGACTCCATCTCAAAAAAACAAAATAAAATGTTAATTCTCTCTCTGTTTTATTTATTTATATAGACTCAATACAATCCCAACCAAAATCCCAGGCCTTTTTTTAAGAAATTGATATACTGATCCTAAAATTTATATGGAAATGCAAAGAATCTACAAAAGCCAACACAACTGAAAAATAAGAACACTAGTGGAAACACATTAGTCTTTTTTTTTTCCTGGAAACCTGATTTTTCTAGAGACAACTGATTTTTGACAAAGGTACAAAGGTAATCCAATGCAGAATGGACAGTCTTTTCTTTTTTTTTTTTTTTTTTTTTTTTTGAGACGGAGTTTCGCTGTGTCACCCAGGCGGGAGTGCAGTGGTGGGATCTCCGCTCACTGCAAGCTCCCCGCCTCCCGGGTTCACGCCATTCTCCTGCCTCAGCCTCCCTAGAAGCTGGGACTACAGGCGCCCGCCGCCACGCCCGGCTACTTTTTTTGTATCTTTAGTAGAGACAGGGTTTTACCGTGTTCGCCAGGATGGTCTCGATCTCCTGACCTCGTGATCCGCCCGCCTCGGCCTCCCAAAGTGCTGGGATTACAGGCGTGAGCCACCGCGCCCGGCCAGTCTTTTCAATAAATGGTAAAAAAGCACCTGAATATCCATGTGCCAAGAAGATAAGCCTTACATTCCCCTCTCTCTCTCTATATATATATATATATGTATTTTCTTAAGACAGTCTTACACTCTCACCCAGGCTGGAGTGCCGTGGTGCATCAATGCAACCTCCCTCTCCTGGGCTCAAGCAATCCTCCTGCCTCAGCCTTCTGAGTAGCTAGGACTACAGGTGTATGTCACCACACCTGGCTAACTTTTTAATTTTTTTTGGTAGAGGCAAGGTTTCACCACATTGCCCAGGCTGGTCTCGAACTCTTGGGCTCAAGCAATCTTCCTATCTGAGCCTCCCAAAGTGCTGGGATTACATGCTTTAATCCATATCTTGCACTACATACAGAATATATTTTAAAACGATCACAGATCTAAATGTAATCCCTAAAGTTATAAAACCTCTAGAAAAAAAACATAGGAGAAAATTTTGGGGGCCTTTTCTTTCAGGCAAAGATTTTTTAGATACCACATGAAAGTATAATCGTGTGTGTGTGTGTGTGTGTGTGTGTGTGTGTGTGTGTATATATATGTTTTTTTTTTTGAGACAGAATTTTGCTCGTCGCCCAGGCTGGAGTGCAGTGGCATGATCTCGGCCCACCACAACCTCTGCTTCCCCGGTTCAAGCAATTCTCCTGCCTCAGCCTCCCGAGTAGCTGGAATTACAGGCTTGCACCACTACGCCCAGCTAATTTTGTATTTTTAGTAGAGATGGGCTTTCTCCATGTTGGTCAGGCTGGTCTCGAACTCCTGACCTCAGGTGATCCGCTTGCCTCAGCCTCCCAAAGTGCTGGGATTACAGGTGTAAGCCACCGCTCCTGACCCACGAAATTTTTAAAAACCTGATTAAAACTTACCTCATCTGCTATAACCAGTGACTACAAAGAAAAATAAATAAATAAAAATAAACAAACTTACTTCATCAAAACTAAGAATTTTTTTTTTTTTTTGAGAAAGAGTCTCACTCTGTCACCCAGGCTGGAGTGCAGTGCCATGATCTCGGCTCACTGCAATCTCCACCTCCCGGTTTCATGCCATCCTTCTGCCTCAGCCTCCTGAGTAGCTGGGACTACAGGCGCCCGCCACCACGCCCAGCTTTTTTTGTATTTTTAGTAGAGATGGGGTTTCACCATGTTAGCCAGGATGGTCTCGATCTCCTGACCTTGTGATCCGCCCACCTCGGCCTCCCAAAGTGCTGGGATTGCAGGCATTAGCCACCGCGCCTGGCAGAATTTCTGTTCTTTAGAAGACACTCGTGGGAATGAAAAGACAAGGCATACACTGGGAGAAAATATTTCCAAATTACTTATCTGGCAAAGAAACTTGCATTTGGAATATGTATTTAAAGAACTCTCGCCGGGCGCGGTGGCTCAAGCCTGTAATCCCAGCACTTTGGGAGGCCGAGACGGGCGGATCACGAGGTCAGGAGATCGAGACCATCCTGGCTAACACAGTGAAACCCCGTCTCTACTAAAAATACAGAAACTTAGCCGGGCGAGGTGGCGGGAGCCTGTAGTCCCAGCTACTCGGGAGGCTGAGGCAGGAGAATGGCGTGAACCCGGGAGGTGGAGCTTGCAGTGAGCTGAGATCCGGCCACTGCACTCCAGCCTGGGTGACAGAGCGAGACTCCGTCTCAAAAAAAAAAAAAAAGGCCGGAAAAAAAAAAAAAAAGAACTCTCAAAACTCAATAATAAGAAAATAATCCAATTTTTTAAATGAGCAAAAAATACTTCACCAAAGAAGATATACAGATGGCGAATAAGCACAACATTATTACTCATTAGGAAAATGCAAACGAAAACTACAATGAAAACTACAATGAGATATCACTACACATACATTAGAATGTCTAAAATTATAAAAACTGACCACTTCACAGCCATTAGGATGACTCCCATTAAAAAACAGAAAATAGGCTGGGCGTGGTGGCTCACACCTGTAATCCAACACTTTGGGAAGCCGAGGAAGGCGGATCACCTGAGGTCAGGAGTTAGAAACCAGCCTGGCCAACATGGCGAAACCCCGCCTCTACTAAAAATACAAAAATTAGCCAGGCGTGGTGGTGGGTGAATCCCAGCTACTTGGGAGGCTGAGGCAGGGAGAACTGCTTGAAACCAGGAGGCAGAGGTTGTAGCGAGCCAAGATCACACCATTGCATTCCAGCCTGGGCAACAGAGCAAGACTCTGTCTCAAACTAAAGTAAACTAAACTAAACTACTAAACTAACAAACAGAAAATAGGTGGCCAGGTGCAGTGGCATGGTAAAACATGGTCTCTACCAAAAATACAAAAAATTAGGCCGAGTGCGGGGGCTCAAGCCTGTAATCCCAGTGCTTTGGGAGGCCAAGGTGGGCAGATAACTTGAGGTCAGAAGTTCAAGACCAGCCTGGCCAACATGGTGAAACCCCATCTCTACTAAAAATACAAAAATTAGCCAGGTGTGGTGGACGCACGCCTGTAATCCCAGCTACTCAGGAGGCTGAGACAGGAGAATCGCTTGAACCTGGGAGGCAGAGGTTGCAGTGAACTGAGATTGCACCACTGCACTCCAGCCTCAGCAACAGAGCAAGACTATCTTAAAACAAAACAAAAAACAAAACAAAACAAAAAATTAGTCAGGTTTGGTGGTAAGCCTGTAGTCCCAGCTACTTGGGAGGCTGAGGTGGGAGGACTGCTCGAGCCTGGGAGGCAGAAGTTGCAGTGAACTGAGATTACACCACTGTACTCCAACCTCAGTGGCAGACTGAGACTTTGTCTCAAAAAACAAATAAGTAAAAGAAAATAGTCTGGGTGCAGTGATATGTACCTATAATCCCAGCTACTAAAGAGGCTGGAGTGGGAAGATAGTTTGAGACCAGGAGTTTACAACCAGCCTGAGCAACACAGTGAGACCCTGTCTCTAAAAATTAAAAAAAAAAAAAAAAAAAAAAAAATTAGCCAGGCATGGTGGTGTGCACCTGTAGTTTAACCTTATTCAAGAGACTGATGCCAGGAGTTTGAGGCTGCACTGTACTATGGTTGTGCCACTGCACTCCAGCCTGGGTGACAGAGCTAGACTCCATGTTAAAAAAATAAATAAAATAAAAATAAAAAAATAAAAAAATATATATAATTAGCATATGATCTAGCAATTCCTCTTCTCAGTACGTAAGAATTGCAAGCAGAGTCTCAAAAAGATATCTGTAGACGCATATGCATAGCAGCATTATTCACAATAGCTAAAAGGTGGAAGAAAACCAAGTGTCCATTGATGTATAAATGGATAATCAAAATGTGGCATCCATACACTATAATATTACTAAGTCTTAAAAAGGAAGGAGATTCTGACACATGCTACAACAAACATGAACCTTGAGGACATTATGCTAAGTGAAATAAGCCAGTCACAAAAAGACAAATACCACTTTGTCTGACTCCACTTATGTGAGGTTCCTGTTACAGTAGTCAAATTCATAAACACATAAAGTGGAATGGTGGTTGTCAGGGGCTAAAGGGAGATGGGAATGGGGAGTTATTGTTTAATGGGTATAGAGCTTTGGATTTGTAGTGGGTATAGCGATGTGTGCCTATAGTCTCAGACACTTGGGAGGCTGAGGAGGAGGATTGCTTAAGCCTAGGAATTTGAGCCTAACCTGGGAAATGTAGCAAGACCTCCATCTTTAAAAAAATAAAAAACAAAGCTTCAGATGTACAAGACCAAAAAATTATTGAAATGGATATGGTGATGGCTGTACAACAATATGAATATACTTAATACCACTGAACTGTACACTTCTAACTTTTTCTTTTTTGAGACGGAGTTTTGCTTGTCGCCCAGGCTAAAGTGCAATGGCATGATCTCGGCTCACTGCAACCTCTGCCTCCTGGGTTCAAGCGATTCTCCTGACTCGCCTCCCGAGTAGCTGGGATTGCAGGCATCTGCCACCACGCCTGGCTAATTTTTGTATTTTTAGTAGAGACGGGGTTTCACCAAATTGGCCAGGCTGGTCTCGAACTCCTGTCCTCAGGTAATCCGCCCACCCCAGCCTCCCAAAGTGTTAGGATTACAGGCGTGAGCCACTGCACCCAGCCAAAATGTTTCTATAAAAAGGTTTTAAAAAGATGGTTATGTGTGTATTATGTGTATTTTACAATTAAAAACTTGGCAAAAAAGTTAAAAATAGTGACCATACCCAACTGCTGGTAAGGCTGGGAACAACCAGAATTCATACAACTGCTAATAGAAATAAAAAATGGTACAACTACTTTGGAACACAGTTTGGCAGTTTCTTAAAAAGTTAAACACACACCTACCATATGACCCAGTCAATATACAAAGATCTGTGCATGAATGTTCCTAACAGCTTTAGCTGTAATAGCCAAAAATTGAACATAAGCCAAATGCCCATCTAAGTGAATGGGTAAACATTCACTTAGGGATAAATCTATTTAATGGAATACTACTCAGCAATAAAAAGAAATAAACATGCAACATGGATGAATTTCAAAATAATTATGTTGAGACAAAGAAGCCAGACTCAAAAGACTACCATAGCATATGATTCCATCACATAAAACTTTAGAAAATGCAAACTAACGGCAGTAGACACTGGATCAGTGGTAAATCTTGCCTGGGGATTAGAGGGGGCAGAGAAAGGCAGAAGGGAGGAATTACAAAGGTGCACAAAGAAAGTTTTTAGTCCAATATGCTTATTATCTTTTTTTTTTTTTCTTTTTTGAGACAGAGTTTCGCTCTTGTTGCCCAGGCTGGAGTGCAATGATGCGATCTCAGCTCACCGCCTCCTCCGCCTCCTGGGTTCAAGTGATTCTCCTGCCTCAGCCTCCCGAGTAGCTGGGATTACAGGCAGGTGGCGGGTGCCTATAATCCCAGCTACTTGGGAGGCTGAGGCAGAAGAACCGCTTGAACGCAGGAGGTGGAGGCTGCAGTGAGCTCAGATCATGCCACTGCACTCCAGCCTGGACAACAGAGTGAGACTCTGTCTCAAACAAACAAACAAAAAAAAGAACTTCCAGAGAGAAAAAGACAGATCACATACAAATAAATAAAAGTTAAACTGATAACAGACTTCTTAAGAGCAGTACTGAATGTCTTCAAATTTCTTTTTTTTTTTTTGAGACAGAGTCTTGCTCTGTCACCCAGGCTGGACTACAGGCGCCCGCCACCACACCCAGCTAATTTTTGTATGGTTTTTTTTTTTAGTAGAGATGGGGTTTCACCATATTGCCCAAGCTGGTCTCAAACTCCTGACCTTGTGATCCACCCGCCTCAGCCTCCCAAAGTGCTGGGATTATAGGTGTGAGTCACTGCGCCCGGCCATGTCTTCAAATTTCTGAGCAAAAATTGATTTTAAATTTAGAATTCTGTATCAAACTATCAATCAAGTATAAGGATAGAATAAAGACATGCTCAGATATGCAGAGACCAAAAAAATCTATGCATCCTTTCTTAGATATTCTCAGAGGATGTCCTCTACTAAAACCAAAAATAAGAAAGAGGAAGATACAGGATCCAAGAAACAGGATTCAACCCAGTAGGGCAGCAGAGGAAAATCCTGGGATGACAGCTCTGTTGCAGGGCTACAGAACAAGCAGTGCAAATTGGAGCAGTAGAACAGAAGGCTCTAGGAAAAAGCTCTCCTGAAAAAAAATTCAATGAAAGAAAGTGAAGCAATTAACAACTCTACAAAAATAAACAATTCAAGAAAGAAAATGAAGCCATAATATACTACTTGGCTTTTCAGTGAACAATACTTAGTTGTGACACAAACACAATGAATACTGATTTAACACCCTTTAGGAAGCTACTATAAAAAAACAAAACAAAACAAAAACAAAAACACAAGCCAGGTGCAGTGGCTCACACCTGCAATCCCAGCACTTTGGGAGGCCGAGATGGGGAGATCACTTGAGCTCAGGAGTTCAAAACCAGCCTGACCAACATGGCAAAACCCCATCTCTACTAAAATACAAAAATTAGCCAGACGTGGTGGAGTGTGCCTGTAGTCCCAGCTACTTGGGAGGCTGAGGCACGAGAATGGCTTGAACGTGGGTGGCAGAGGTTGCAATGAGCCAAGACTGTACCACTGCACTCCAGCCTGGGTGACAGAGCGAGACTCCAGACTACAAAAAAAAAAAAAAAACAACAAAAGCACAAAAAAACCAGTGCTGGCAAGGATGGGGAAAAATTAAAACTCTCGTGCACTGTTGGTAGGACTGCAAAATGGCGCAACTGCTGTGAAAAACAGTATGAAAGTTTCTCAAAAAATTAAAAACAGACCTACCATATGGTCCAGCAATGCCACTTCTGCATATATATCCAAAAGAATTAAAAATAGGGTCTTAAAGAGATAGCTGTAGACCCATGTTCATAGTGGCACTATTCACAATAGCCAAGAAGTGGAAGCAACCCTAATGTCCACTGACAGATGAATGGATCAAACAAAATGGTGTGTATATATACAATGGAATATTATTCAGCCTTAGAAAGGAAGGAAATTGAGTGGTGAGAAAAATAGAAAAAAAATAAAAATAAAAATTTTTAAAAAGGAAGGAAATCCTGTCACATGCCACAACGGGTAAACCTTGAAGACATTATACTAAATGAAATAAGCCAGTCACAAAAAGATAAATATTGTATGATTCCACTTATAAAAGGTATCTAAAGTAGTCATATTTTTAAAAAAAAGAAAAGAAAGTAGAATGGTGGTTACCAGAGACTGAGGGGAGAGAAGGGGAACTGTTGTGTAGGTATAGAGTTTTAGATTTGCAAGATGAAGAGGTTCTGGAGATATGTTTCACAACAATGTGAATATATGTAACATTACTGAATTGTGCACTTAAAAATGGTTAAGATGGTAAATTTTATGTTAGACTTATTTTTTTACAATTAAAAAAAGATTAACGGGATCATGTCAATAGGAACAAGAATCATCTTGAAGGAGCTCCCATTTATCAAATTTGAGACAAACTGAGCATCAAAAAGAAAAAAGAACAGTAGCTATAATTGATTACAACACATTGATTCTTTAAAAAAATCCATGAGGTTATAGTAATACTAAAATAATAGAAAATCTTTATAAAAGAATGCTAGTTAATAACTGTAGAAGAAGTTATATATTTAGAAAATGAACATTCTTTTGAGATAGAACTTTGCTCTTGTTGCCCAGGCTGGAGTGCAATGGCGTGATCTTCACTTGCTGCAACTTCTGCCTCCTGGGTTCAAGAGATTCTCCTGCCGCAGCCTACCAAGCAGCTGGGATTACAGGTGCCCACAACCACGCCTAGCTAATTTTTATATTTTTAGTAGAGACAGGTTTCATCATGTTAGTCAGGCTGGTCTCGAACTCCTGACCTCAGATGATCCACCTGCCTCGGCCTCCCAAAGTGCTGGGATTATAGGCACGAGCCACCACACCCAGCCAAAAAAGAACATTTTCTATGTAACTCCCAGTGCAATAGCTCATTCAAGCAAGGATCATCAATAAATGCTCAAGCAATCAGGTGAAGAG
This sequence comes from Theropithecus gelada, assembly GCF_003255815.1. Taxonomy (NCBI): domain Eukaryota; kingdom Metazoa; phylum Chordata; class Mammalia; order Primates; family Cercopithecidae; genus Theropithecus; species Theropithecus gelada. Next base: position 60,457,415 of record NC_037668.1, on the reverse strand, counting down.
TTAGTTGTTGGGGAATAGGATATTCACATGGTACCAAAGCATCACCCCACAGATAATTTACTAATTACAAAGGGGTAAATGTACTTTACAATGGATAGATATGGCGGTTTACACCTTAACAAACTTAGTATTACTATTTGTGGAACAACCTGTCATTAAGTGTCATATATGCCTCCTAATTTGGTTAGGAGGATATAGTGTAGGATGAATACACGATAGTACCTAGGAATTATTCCTGCCAAAAACACTTAATTCGAATCTAATCCCACCTCTGGACCCAGCTTCTAGTTTACAGGAAATACAGAGGATGGAGGAACAAATTAAGAAACAGACAAAATTCAGAATGTGGGACAATCTATAAAACAAGTGACCTAAATTAAAAGAGAGTAAGGAGACAAAAACTAAATATGTGAACTCTGATTAGATGCTATTTCACCAAAGTTACAAAAATACATTTTTGGGACAACTATGGAAATTGGAATATGGAATATATATTAGATGATTTTTTAAAAGTTATGATTAAATATAAATTACCAATAAATAAAAAAGTTTAACCTTACCAATTATTAAAACAAAATATGTTAAAATTTACCTATCAAAATGGTGACACTAAAAATTAATACAATTTTTTGGGGCAGGACCATCTGGTAACATGTAACAGTTTTTTAAATGTTTATATACTTTACCCAGCAATTCCACTTCTAGGGATTCATCCTATAGAAATAAGAGTTGTACATAAACATTTATTGACCAGAATGTTCACTGCAGCATTACTAGTGAAAATGGACACAATCTAATTTACCAAGATGAAATAAATTATATAATAAAATACTTTGTAATCATTAAAAATCTTAATTTCAAATATTTAACATGAAAAGTTCCTTAATATATTAAGTACAAAGAAAGCAGATTATAAACTATTAATATGTAATTTCCCTGTATATATTCTACCTTACAGGAAAGATAATTATCAAAATGTTAATTTTGTTATTTCTAGGTGGCAGGATGGATTTATAGGTGATTTTAAGTTTTTTTCTTTGTAGGAGAGAGACTCATTATTTCTAATGTCTGAAAATAAAAAATGGGCCAGGTGCTGTGGCTCATGCCTGTAATTCCAGCACTTTGGGAGGCCAAGGTGGGCGGATCACTTGCGGCCAGGAGTTCGAGACCAGTCTGGCCAAAATTGTGAAACGCTGTCTCTACTAAAAATACAAAAATTAACCAGGTGTGGCTGCCCACACCTGTGGTCCCAGCTACTTGGGAGGCTGAGGCAGGACAATTGCTTGAACCCGGGAGGCAGAGGCTGCAGTGAGCTGAGGTCGCACCACTGCACTCCAGTCTGGGCAACAGAGTAAGACTCTGTCTCCAAAAAAAAAAAAAAAAAGAAAAGAATAAAAAATGAAAGACAGAACAAAGTTATTTTTCATAATGCTAGAGGGCAGAACTAGAAACTACCACTAGAAGTTACAGGGAAGCCACAATTGACTCAACGTAAGGAATAACTTTCTAACAACTAGAATTTTCTAAGCAATGAATGACCTGCCTTATGAGGTAATGTGTTTTGCATTATTAGAACTCTAAACAAAGGCTAAATGGTCACTTGGCAAAGATACATAGAACAGATTTATGTTTTAGGAGATTAAAGAGAAGCTCTTAATTGTCCTTTTCTACTTTAAGTACATATAGTTTCACAGAAAGTTTTCCACTTGCAAGGATACCAGAAAGGAAGTGGTATTTCTTTTTAAGTGTTATTATTAAAAAAAAAAAAATGCGGCACTAAACTAAAGACATTATACTTACATTAGAATAATGGAATTGAAGGATGATTTACTTTGTTACATTCTACATCAATAATATATACATTATTGATAAAGTGAAAAAAGATAACTAACCCCATGGAGAGGATTCAAACTGAACTGGCAAGAACTACATTTGAATCTACTCCTTACTAATTTCTCTGTGTCTGATAAGAACCTGAAGAATTATACTTTTTTAAGGTTAAATACAATAAACATCTCAAAAAGGAGGACAGGAAGTACTATGCTCCCCTTTTGTGCTTCTGGCTGCACTATAATTCACATACAAATGGAGGAAAGGTGAAGAATACAGCACTCCCGCCCTTGCAATATGGTATATGAAAATCTTACGATTTTGGATGTAGGAACACTGGGCAATGGAAGTGACAGAAAAACTTACTATACTGGGTTCCTGGAAGGCAGAAGGAAGTGCCAGAGGTCTGTGAAATTTTTAGAGTAATTTGTAATGTTGAAAAAAATGAATGCCCTAAAAGACGTGCTTAAAAAACAACTTTTTAATTATGGAAATTGTCAAATATACACAAAAGTAGAAAGTGGACTCACCACTCACCTTCATTTATCAACATTTTATCAAAGCTATTTCCAGTATTTTTTGTCTGTGATTTAAAAACAAACACTAGATTTAAGGCTATTTTACCTATAAAAAATTCAGTATGAAAAGATATCCTTTCTTGCTGATAACAGCAACTATTCAATGTTAGTTGCTAGCGCTAGGTACTGTTCTATGCCTTATACCCGTACAATTTTCATGTAAGCTAAGATTTGATATTATCCCCATTTTACAAATGAGTTTTTAATGGCTCACCCAGCCAGTAAGCAGTGGTGCCAAGATGTGAACCCAGATGTTACCTCTAGACTAGACTTTCTTCTCTCAACCACTGAAGTATGCTGCCTATTCACTATAGTTATTCTAGCTATTCTTTATGGGATATAGATTGTTGTGGTAATACTGGGAGAGGAACTGCTGAATGGCGAAAAAGACTGAAAATGATGTTATAGTGTGAACAGCTGCTCTTTACTTTTCTTGGGAAATTTTCTTTAAATGTTCCAAATGAGAGAGAAAACGTAACTGGATATCATCAGTGTCAACTGCCTAGGATATAAAAAAAGGAGTCAGCTCACAGAGGGAAAAGCAATGACATGACTAGGCCTCTTCCACAGAGCTTGAATATAGACAGATTTCTTTTAAATTTGCCCCTTCAATGGTGGGGGGAGAGGTGGAGAGGAGAGGTTTCTCTACTTCTACCAGACCTAAAATAGTTCTAGCAAAGGGATCTCACAAGCAGAGGGCTAATAATCAGTATAATATTTGGTTGCTTATGAAATATTCAGTGAAAAAAGGACAGGGGATAAAAAATTCTTCTGACTGATGTCTCTGAGTTCTAAACCTTTCACTCATAGTCTTATAAAACAAACAAGAAAAACTACTACATAATTCAGGATTTGTCAAAAGAAAGAAGAGTCTCCTCTGCGAAAGGACCAAAAATCCTCCTAAAACGCTCCCTAGTGATTTACAATAGATCTTAGAGTAATTAAACTAATTATCTTCTCTGTGGAGCTCACCTAGGGCATCCTCCTTCCTCATCTTCCACTTTTCCCAAACACAAGCAGAAGGGCTCCTTCCCTGCTCCTACTGTACTTTATATGTAATTCTATCAGAACACTAATCAATACTGCAGTGTAATTATCTTCTTCTCTGGGCTATGAATTCCCAGAGGGCCACGACCCTATCTTACTCCTCTTTACATTTCTAATTCCTTTTCTTCCTACCTACCACCACTGAAATACTCGAGAAAAGTTTGCAGAATGAATAAAGATGACAGAACATGGATTTTTTTTTTTTTTTTTTTTTTTTGAGACGGAGTCTCGCTCTGTCGCCCAGGCTGGAGTGCAGTGGCCGGATCTCAGCTCACTGCAAGCTCCGCCTCCCGGGTTCACACCATTCTCCTGCCTCAGGCTCCAGAGTAGCTGGGACAGGCGCCCGCCACCTCGCCCAGCTAGTTTTTTGTATTTTTTAGTAGAGACGGGGTTTCACCGGGTTAGCCAGGATGGTCTCGATCTCCTGACCTTGTGATCCGCCCGTCTCGGCCTCCCAAAGTGCTGGGATTACAGGCTTGAGCCACCGCGCCCGGCCTGGATTTTTTTTTTTTTTGAGACAGAGTCTCATTCTGTCACCCGTGTTAAAGTGCGATGGCATGATCTTGGCTCACTGCAACCTCTGCCTCCCGGATTCAAGTGATCATTGTGCCTCAGCCACACGAGTAGCTAGGATTATAGGCATGTGCCACCACACCTGGCTAATTTTTTTTTTCCCCAAAAGAATACAATTCAGCTAATTGTTATAGTTTTAGTAGAGATGGGGTTTTGCCATGCTGGCCAGGCTGGTCTTAAACTCCTGGCCTCAAGTGACCTGCCTTCCTCTGCCTCCAGAAGTGCTGAGATTACAGGCATGAGCCACCACGCCTAGCCTGGAGTGATCTTTTTAAGAAGTGATTCTTTTATCAGTATAAAACCTCTCTAACCCCTTCACCTTCAGTTCTTCCCACAAGTCTCCCCTTTAGGAGCTTTCCCATCAGCCAACAGTTCAGGCTGAATGATAACATGGACTGTAGTCTCTTGAGAGCTGGAGAAAGAATCTAGTCACTTTGGTTTGCAATTATCTTCTAATGAAGAGGGGAGAACACAACTTGAAGGATCTGGAAGGTAGCCAAACCTTTCAAGAGCTTTTATTCAGAAGCCAAAATGCAGAATGGTATTTGAAATGCCTGCTTTTACATTTAAATGCTTGAAGGTAACAGGGAAAATAAAACATTGCAAATTTTAAAAACCACTGATTAGTAAGCAGCACCTGGTCATCCACTTCCATCATTTTTCAGACAAAAAATCCCTAGCAAAAATGTACAGGTCTGGGTTAAAGCCCTCAGCCACGAGGGAGGCACCTTTCATGTACTGTTGTAAGCGTGCTTAGACCCCTCTCTAATACTGGTTAACCAAACCACTTTGAGAATTATCTAGTTAGGCAATCCCTTTAAACGAAAATCTTTGAGTAAGGAAGTTATCTTTCTCAAGAATTTAAGAAAATTCTAAACAATCTCCCAGTCAGTTTAAGCTGTTACAGTGGAAAGAGAAAGTTGCATCACATGTTTTTATGCCTTTCTTTGGTTACCATGTTACCTTGGTTAGTGTCCTCTGGGTCTTCTATATGAGCAATGACACTCCTGAGATAAAGCTGCTTCTGCTGTTCTAGATTTGATTGTGAAAACGTCGGAACATTAGTCCTTGAATAAAGCAAACCAGAAAAAAGAAAAACAGCCCATTAGAAACAGGAATATAGAGCTTTGTAGAGAGAAGTGATATACTGCTGATTGATTAGAACTAAGTTTCAGAGGCAAAATTATCTTTATGATCAAGAGGCAGAAGACAGTATTAGCCAAAAAAAAAAAAAAAAAAACTCAAATGGAGTATGGAATCGAGAAAAAAGAAGAGAAGCTGGGTGTGGTGGCTAACACATGTAATCCCAGCACTCTGGGAGTCTCAGGCAGGAGGACTGCTTGAGGCCAGGAATTTGAGACCCGCCAGGGCAACACAGTGAAACCCAATAAATTTTTTTTTTTAAATGAGCTGGACATGGCTGCGTGTGCCTATAGTCCGAGCTCCTCAGGAGGCTGAGGAGGGAGGATGACTTGAGTTCACGAGTTCAAGCTGCTGTGAGCTATGATCACACCACTGCATTCCAGCTTGAAGGAAATAGATACAACCTCCTGCTAACAAGGAATAGAAAGGTGAAGATTACCTAGTCCCTAGAGAAAGAAAGTATTTGTTGAGTAATTCAAGGTTAGTCAGAAAATAGCTAACTTTCTAGAGTGAAATTGAAAAGTTAAATGGGATAAAGACTGAAAAGAATCACTGTATCTGGCAATCAGCAACGGTGACCTTGGTGAAAGCAGTTTCTGGCCCATATTCATACTGACTGACTGTACCAAAGAGTCAGTGGATAAGAATATTGAGACTGCAAATTTATTACTGTCCCAAGTAGCCTGAGTTGTGAGTTTTTGATATCACTTACATTGTAAGCAATTCACAAGATTTCTCTCAATTATGTGAACAAAATAAAAAACCAGGAAACCGGGATTCAGGGTCGTAGTCAAAGGAAACTTTAGCCTTATTTGTAACAATTTAAATATTTATTTTTTATATAAGGTCTGTCTCCCAGGCTGGTGTGCAGTGGCATGATCTCGGCTCACTGCAACCTCTGTCCCCTGGGCTCAAGCAATCTTCCCACTTCGGTCTCCCTAGTAGCTGGGACCACAGGTGTGCGCCACTACACCTGGGTATTTTTTTTTATTTTTAGTAGAGGCGGGGTCTTGCCATGTTGCCCAGATTGGTACTGAACTCCTGAGTTCTAGCAATTGGCCCACCTCAGCCTCCCAAAGTACTGGGATTACAGGTGTGAGTCACTGCACCCGGCCTAATTAAATTTTTTAAGCAAAATAAATATAATAAATGTATAAGCAAAATAAATATAATAAATGTATAAGCAAAAGAATTTTTTAAAATCTCACTGTAAGGAAGCTAATCTGATTCAACATTAAAAAAAAAAGCTTCTCTAGTAGATTCAGTTTAAAAGGACCATGTAGAGACACTGCCATCTCCTGGTAACAAGAGAATAAATTGAAAAGGTGACACAAATTTGCAACCCCTACTAGAATTTTTTTGCGAGGGCAGTTGTATGCAACTTGGGAGAGACGACAAAATGATTTTCTACTAGTTGTATTTTAACATTTTGGTTAAAATTATTCTAACCTCTTATCATATATGTGACCAGGCTGCCCCATGCATAGGAGAAGATATCTTACATTTGTAGTGTTTTCACTAATATGTCTATTTTGCTTTCAAAATAACCCTGTAAAGCAGCAGAGGAGGTACCATTAGCCTTATTTTATACATAAACACTGAGGTAAGAGATTAACTGACTTGCCAAAAGTCACATAGTTGGTAGTGCTGGAACTTCAAATTTGCTTACTCCTGGAGCAGGGTTTTTTCCCTACACTAAGAGGAAACAGGAGGGGAAGAAAGAAATTGAAGAGAATCAAAAGAAGTCAGAATATTTAATTATAATTTACATTACCTGGTCTTGGTTTGTAGAACAGGAATGACTTTGCCTAGTCTTCTCTCATGGCCTTTCATCTTCCCAAAATCCTTGTTAAGAATATCCTGCTTTTTTGAGGAAAAGGAATGCAAAAGGAAAGGTGATTCTCAGTTACAAGAAAACCACTGAAAACAAGACTATTTATGGAAATATTTTTTAACCAAAGGCTACAAAAGCATATTCGTGAACACTACTGTGTACCACGTATGACAGTAGTGCTTTAAATAACAACTGTAATCTTAAAAAAAAAAAAAAAAAGAAAAAGAAAAAAGAAACCCTGGCCAGGTGCAGTGGCTCACGCCTATAATCCCAAAACTTTGGGAGGCCAAGGCGGGTGGATTACCTGAGGTCAGGAGTTTGAGACCACCCTGGCCAACATGGTGAAACCCAGTCTCTACTAAAGTATAAAAATTAGCTGGGCATGGTGGTGCACATCTGTAATCCCAGCTACTCCAGAGGCTGAGACAGGAGAATTGCTTGAACCTGGGAGGTGGAAGTTGCAGTGAGCTGAGATTGTGCCACTGCACTGCAACCTGAGGGACAGAGTGAGACTCTATCTCAAAAAAAAAAAAAAAAAAAGAAACAGTATGTGGCAGGGATTATTACACCCATTTGGCAGATAGGGAATCAGGTTCAAAAAAGTTAGGTAAATTGCCCAAGATTTTTCAGCTCTTTCATGGCTGACTCAGAGATAGTGCTGTATCTTAATATATAGCATGGCAATAAAGATTGAGACATAGGCTGAAACCCAAAGACAGGAAAAATAATAGAATTACCATCTTAGTAATTATTCAACAGAGGGTAATTTAATACTATGTACCAGGTGATATAAATACATTATTTCATTAATCCTTATTATACTATGAAATATTATTTACTGCAATTTAGATAAAGAAATGTGGGGAAACATAGAGGCTAAATAATTAGCCCAGGGTCACAGTGCTAGTCAGGATTAAAACCCCAATTTGTCTGAATACAAAGCTCTGCCAGATTATAACAAATGTACCACTGTGGAGTAGGATGCTCACAGCAGGGGAAGTTGTGTATGTGTGGAGATAGCGGGTATATGGAAACTCTGCTATACATCTGAATAAAAATAATTTCATTTTTCTCTTCACCTTGAAAAAAATGTACTTACTTTGTTCGATGAGCTGGAAACAACTGGAGATCTCATCTCACAACTTGACTTGTGTGAACCACCACTTCTGCAGGATGACTCCATATTAGAAGGAGTCTCTGAATGGTCTGAGATCCGAGAGAATACAGATGTAGGGTTCTCACTGTCAGGCATATTTTTATCAGAGACAGCTTGTTCAAAGTTATTGTTTGAAGAAGAGAGCTGGGGCCCATCCCAGGCAGAGTTATTGGGGCTGACCCCTTCAGATTCAGTACAAAGTTTGCTTTCACTTGAGCTAAGACCATCTTCTCTCATCTCTTCTCCAAGGGAAGAGAGTTTTTCAGTATCTTTGGATGAATCAGTCTCGTCCTTATCAAGCAAAGAATCACAAACTGTTGGATTAAATGGTGCAACAGTTACTTTTATAAGATTCTTTTCTAGTACAGAGCGTCTGTTTAATGGTTTAGTAGGAGTTGGTCCATGACCACTTGATGTACTTAGCTGAGGTAGTTTGAAGAGGTCAGGAGTCTCAGCTACTGGTCCCAAGCTGTAGGATGAATTTTTCTCTTGGGGGGTATCAAGTAGAATTTGACTCCCTCTTTCTCCCTTCTCAACATGCCCACCGTCATCTTCCCCAGAAGACTGCTCACATGATGGGTCATCTTCCTTCAACAGTGCATCGATCTCTTCCTCTGTGTAATTTACATCACCATCATCTTCTTCTCCCTCTGACAGCTCCAGCAAGGAGTCATCCAATCCATCCTCATCCAAGGAACTCCAAGAAAATGGGGCACTGTCTTTAGGCAAGACAGCGGTACCAGAAGACTGTTCAGAGGGCACCCGTGAGCACATCATTTCTGGAGAAATAAGACAGTTTCATTGAGGAAGAGAAAATAACCTTATACCAACTCCAGTCCACTATATGTGGGTAATATTCTAGTATTTCAAAATCTTTGCACTGTGACTTGTAGCATAAGAAATAATTTTTTTTTTTTTTTTGAGACAGAGTCTCGCGCTGTCACCCAGGCTGGAGTGCAGTGGCCGGATCTCAGCTCACTGCAAGCTCCGCCTCCCGGGTTTACGCCATTCTCCTGCCTCAGCCTCCCGAGTAGCTGGGACTACAGGCGCCCGCCAACTCACCCGGCTAGTTTTTTGTATTTTTTAGTAGAGACGGGGTTTCACCAGGTTATCCAGGATGGTCTCGATCTCCTGACCTCCTGATTTGCCCGTCTCGGCCTCCCAAAGTGCTGGGATTACAGGCTTGAGCCACCGCGCCTGGCCAAGAAATAATTTTAAGATATTTAACCTTAGCAGAAACATGGAAATACATGTTAGAACAATGAGATACTTTTTGCCTATCAAAATGGCAATAATTAAGATGCCATGATAATCTGGATTGGTGAGGATGTGGAGAAACAAGCATTCACACACTATCAGTAAAAGCATTAAGTCAGTATGGTATTTTGTGAAAAGTAATTTGACTATACCATTTGACCTGGCAATTTCACTTCTAGAAATCTGTCCTTCATATATATATACATGGATGTTCAAAGTAGCCAAATCCTGGAGGCAACCTAAATGTCCATTACCAAGAGAACTGTTCAGTAAATCATGGTACGTTTGTGCTATGGAGTACTTTTCAATTCTTTAAAAACACAATGAAGTAGACCTGTATGTACTATCATGGAATGATATCTACAACATACAAACAAAATAAATGTATATTATGTAAAATGTCTGAATATTCAGTTTACACTTTAACACAAAACAAATATGTATTACTTTTGAAATAAAACAAAATTCGAGAACACAAGAAGGTAAATAACTGTCTTCCATACTGTGTGGAGCTGCTGGAGCAGTCTCTGCCTTCGCCACGAGACCAAATGGAAAAAGGTTTCAGTTCCTGCTAGCTGTTCCTTTCAGGAGACTTGTCAAAATGATTGACTCCCACCTTCCTGCAGGCAAAAAGAAAATTAGAGGATCTTCTCATCACTTTCAACTCTGCTAATTACAAAGTCAACTGTATTATGCTTTAAGGTGCTCAATGTATTAATTTTAATCTTGATTTTTTTGTAATACCAGAAAGTTGGATTTTCTGAGTCAAGAACACCAAAGAAAAAAATCTTCAAAGAAAAAAAAATTATGCAACTAAGAGAACTAGTTTTGTTCCTCCCAACAATTTGTACTTTTTTAAGACTATCATCTACTTTAGTAGGATGAATACTGGTGTGGGAGTCCAAAGACCTGGGGTGTAGTCCTGGTTGTATCACTAGCCAGCTCCAATAACTTGGGTATGCCACTTGACCATTTAGACTTGTTTCCTCATTTACAAAATGGGAAAGGGATGGAAAAGGAGTGCTAGGCAATGTCTAAGTTTCCACCAAAATCTAAAACTTAATCATGATCTCACACACACAATTCTTTAAATATATATATAGAAAAAACGCCAAAAAAAAAAAGGTCATTAAAGATACAAACACAAGCCTGGGCAACAAGGTGAAATGCTGTCTCTACAAAAAACAGAAAAATTGGCGGGGCATGGGGGCACATGCCTGTAGTTCCAGCTACTCATGGGGCTGAGGTGAGAGGATCACTTGAGGATGGGCGGTTGAGGCTGCAGACAGCAGTCATCGTGCTGCTGCACTCCAGTCAGGGTGACACAGCAAGGCCCTGTCTCAAAAGAAAAATAAAAAAAAGATACAAACAAAAATTGATGACTACTATAACTTGTAGGGACCATAAAGGTAGGTCAAGGTCAGATTTAGTATCATTTTACTTTTCTACTTGAATAGTTAGTTGTACAATTAAAACCTAGTTTTTAGCCGGGCGCGGTGGCTCAAGCCTGTAATCCCAGCACTTTGGGAGGCCGAGACGGGTGGATCACGAGGTCAGGAGATCGAGACCATCCTGGCTAACACGGTGAAACCCCATCTCTACTAAAAAATACAAAAAACTAGCCGGGTGAGTTGGCGGGCGCCTGTAGTCCCAGCTACTCGGGAGGCTGAGGCAGGAGAATGGCGTAAATCCGGGAGGCGGAGTTTGCAGTGAGCTGAGATCCGGCCACTGCACTCCAGCCCGGGCGACAGAGCGAGACTCCGTCTCAAAAAAAACCAAAAACAAAAAACAAAAAAAAAAAAACAAAAAAAAAAAACCTAGTTTTTAAACAGCTAATGATAGACCTAATCTATAATTATTTTCCAGATGGGAAAGGTGATAAAATGCTAGTATTTCACATATCTGAGAAGTATAAGAAATGCTTAAATACTGAACTCAATAATTTGGAAAAGTATTTGTAGCCTTGTTAACTGTAAAATTTCCCCTACTCCTTGACCCTCCACGCCACACCCTGAGTTTTAACTTTAGTTCATGCATTTTTTTTTTTTTTTCTGAGACGGAGCCTCGCTCTGTTGCCCAGGCTAGAGTGCAGTGGCACAATCTCGGCTCACTGCAAGCTCGGCCTCCCGAGTTCATGCCATTCTCCTGCCTCAGCCTCCCAAGTAGCTGAGACTACAGGCGCTCGCCACCACACCCGGCTAATCTGTTGTATTTTTAGTAGAGATGGTCTCGATCTCCTGACCTTGTGATCCACCCGCTCAGCCTCCCAAAGTACTTGCGATTATAGGCGTGAGTCACCGCACCCAGCCTAGTTCACGCATTCTTTTAGAAGATATTTTTTGAGGTACAATCATCACACAGCACAAGCTGCATGATATATCTCTTTATGATTTCCAAGAAATCAAGATATAGCTCCCACTCTCATAATGTATAATATGTAATGTATAATCTTGCTAGGGAAATAACACTGAAAATTAAGCACCAATATGAGATAATATAAAATGGTATGGACAGTAAAGTACTAGAGAAAGAGAAGGGAGGGATTACAGAATTTTAGAACTAGAAGGGACCTAGTTAAACGTACTCATATCCTATTAAACGTACTCAGAAATGAAACGGGAGAAAAATAAATATTAAATACCTATTATAAAACAGGTGCTCTGAGACACATTCTATAACTCTTTAACCTCTCAACACAACTCTGTAAAGTTAATCTTATCAAATAAATCATTTTCTGTTGTATTTAAACTCAGAGCTGCTAAAACTTATTTATTTTACCAATACTGTATTCCAGCAATTGTGAGAGTTCTAGGTGTTGAAGAAGCTGCCTCTATGAAAAGTAATTTCTCTGCATTAGTGACTGAGTTATTTTATTTACTTTATTTCTTTAGGAAGCAGTTAGAAAAAAAGTTTACTTTTGGAAAACGTTCTTTGACTTAAGAAAGTTTATGGTTGTCAGGCACAGGTATCACAGGCACTGGGGTTAAGCAGCGACATTTCTTAGATGCCCTTTCTGAGCCACTGCCCCCAATTCTGACTCCTTACAAAATGTCTAGTTCAAGCCCTTGGTTGGCCAAATGGAGAGTTCAATAGATTTTCCCTCTTGGGAAATTAAAATTCAGAAGTATGAAGTAACAACCAAGTACATTGAGCTAATAATGTTAGAACAGGGATTGAAATCCAGGTCTAATTCCAAATGCAATGTTTTTCCCACTACATCTGTGACAGACTTGCACAGGATTGGTCAGCAAATGGCAGAGCTAGAATCCAAACTCAGGCCTTCGAAATTCAGTACAATCTATAACAAACTATGCAAGAGTAAAGACTAAAGAGGGTTTTTGGTCTCTTGGAAAAAATATTTTAAGCCACCTTAATAGGACCGATATCTTTCATAACCATTGCAATAATAAATTCCTACACGACATGACATCCAGATGCAAAAAGATGGGCTTTTCTGAGCTTATGTTCCAACAGATCTGGGAACAAAAGCATACAAAACAACATCATATATATGGTACAGAGAGAGAGAGGAGGAGATAATTTTAATTTTTACAAATCATTCTCTTTCTGATGCTATTTCCTATTTTTTTTTTTTTTTTGAGACGGAGTCTAGCTCTGTCGCCCAGGCTGGAGTGCAGTGGTGTGATCTCGGCTCACTGCAAGCTCCACCTCCTGGGTTCAGGCCATTCTCCTGCCTCAGCCTCCCAAGTAGCTGGGACTGCAGGTGCCTACCACCATGCCTGGCTAATTTTTGTATTTTTATTAGAGACGGGGTTTCACTGTGTTAGCCAGGATGGTCTCGATCTCCTGACCTCGTGATCCGCCCGCGCCAGCCTCCCAAAGTGCTGGGATTACAGGCGTGAGCCACCGTGCCCAGCCATTTCCTCATTTTCAAAATTATTTATTATGAAAAATGTAAAACATATACATAAGTAACACAATAGTATAATGAACCCCACATACCCATCACTCAACCCCAACAACTATCAACTCACAGCTAATCTTGCCCCATCTACTTCCCACCTTTACCAGATTATTTTGAAGCAAATCCCAGGCATTATATCATTTCATCTGTAAATAACAAGAACCCCTTATCATAAAATATACAGTTCAGATTTCCAATTATCTTATGTCATATTTTTTTAAGGCTAAAAAATCATCACTATCCAAATAAGGTCCATACAATGTGACTGGCTGATAATGTCTTATGTGTATTTTAATCTAAAGATTTCAGATCTTTTCCCCCTGCAATTACTTTATTAAAGAAACAATACGCTAGATGGCTTACGCCTGTAATCCCAGCACTTTGGGAGGCTAAGTTGGGCAGATCACTTAAGGCCAGGAGTTCGAGACCAGCCTGACCAACATGGCAGAACCCCATTTCTACTAAAACTACAAAGAAAATTTAGCTGGGCATAGTGGCATGGGCCTGTAGTCCCAGCTATTCAGAAGGCTGAGGCGGGAGAATCGCTGAAACCCAGGAGGTGGAGGTTGCAATGGGCAAAGATTGCACCACTACACTCCAGCCTGGTTGACAGAGTGAAACTCTATCTCAAAATAAAAGAAAAGAAAAAAGAAACAGGCCAGGCGTGGTGGCTCACACCTGTAATCCTAGCACTTTGGGAGGCCAAGGAGGGCGGATCACGAGGTCAGGAGTTTGAGATCATCTGGACCAACATGGTGAAATCCCATCTCTACTAAAAATACAAAAATTAGCTGGGCTTGGTGGCATGAGCCTATAATCCCAGCTACTCGGGAGGCTGAGGCAGGGGAACTGCTTGAACCTGGGAGGCGGAGGGTGTAGTGAGCCTAGATCACGCCACTGCACTCCAGCCTGGGCAACACAGCAAGAGTCAGTCTGAAAAAACAACAACAAAAAAATCACAATACCACGTATTATGTATGGTGTTATATATGGATACATTTATCACAAAATTATAATAATATGCATGAAAGGCCAGAGTTCTGGATGGTCTCGATCTCCTGACCTTGTGATCCGCCCGCCTCAGCCTTCCAAAGTGCTGGGATTATAGGCGTGAACCACCACGCTCCACCAACGTTTTATTTCTTAAGAAAACAATATCTCATCTTAGGCTACATGACGATAAATAAATAAGGAAAAAAAAATAGCAAGAAGAGACCTGAAACAAAGATGGCAACCTAAGATAAAGCAGTATGGTAGGTGTAATAATGTTCACTATTATGTTACTTTTATACTGTTAAATTATTGTTATTTTTTTCACACAGGGTCTCAGGTTTGTTGGTCAGGCGGAAAACAGCGGCGTGATCATAGCTCACTGCAGCCTTAAACCCCAGGGCTGCTGGGACTACAGATGCATGCCACTATACCCAGCTAATTTTTTATTTTTATTTTTTGTAGAGACATAGTCTTATTATGTTGCCCAGGCTGGTCTGGAACTCCTGGAGTCGAGCAATTCTTCCGCATAGGTTTTCCAAAGTGCTGGGATTACAGGCATTGAGCCACCATATCCAGCCACTATACTTTTTGATATGCTTGAAACAATAAAAACATTTTAAAATTATGAAGTCAATGGGAAAGATGCAATGATTATACTCTGTGAAGTATCAAATGTCCTCAAATATCACAGTACCTACCTGATAGGGTTGTGGCAAGAATTAAATAAGATCATGAACATAAATTTAGCACACTAGAGGCATGACATAAGAGATAAATAACTGGTGGCCATAGTTATTATTTCACCCCACCACCATTGCCCTGACCCCTGGTGTCTTAAGAGAAGCATAAGGCCAGGTGTGGAGGCTCACGCCTGTAATCCTAGCACTTTGGGAGGCCGAGGTGGGCGGATAACCTGAGGTCAGGAGTTCGAGACCAGCTTGGCCAACATGGTGAAACCCCGTCTCTACTAAAAATACAAAAATTGGCCAGGCGTGTGGTGCATGACTGTAATCCCAGACACTAGGGAGGCTGAGGCAGCAGAATCGCTGGAACACAGGAGACAGAGGTTGCAGTGAGCTGAGATCGCGCCACTGCACTCCTGCCTGGGTGACAGAGGGAGACTCCATCTCAAAAAAAAAAAAAAAAAAAAGCATACGAACGGTAGGAAAAAAGAGTGCTAAACTGGTAGGGAACTTCCCCTAGACCCTGCCTGAAATTATCTAATATACTCTACTCTCATCTAGTTTAATCCAGCATTCAATCATATTGTCACTAAAGACCAGACTAGGTAGACATCTGAAATATCAGGCAAATTATGCAAATTAATGTTCACTGAACTATCTTTTACAGAGGTACTGGACCTCAGCAATTCACTTCAAATCTCTGAACCTCAACACAGATGAGAACACACATCTAAAAAGGGGTAAATACTGTTAACTTCAAACAGATTATCATGAGAAAAAAGAGGATGCTTATGAAAGTCCTATAAACCTAAAAGTTCTATACCAAAAAAACCTGGTATTTAATGAGTGTGCAAGGGGGGAAATCCTCAGATAAAACTGAAGTTCTTCAGTGAAATTCCAAAGACAGCCTTACTTACTACTTCTCTGTCAAAAGATGGCTTGCTTACTTCTCTGCCTACCATTCTTGGCACTTGTCTGGTAACCTCCACTTAAAATATGGGGATCCCTTTTTTTTAATTTTATTTTATTTTTATTTTTGAGACAGGGTCTCATTCAATCACCCAGGCTGGAATGCAGTGGCATGATCTGGGCTCACTGCAAACTCTGTCTCCCAGGTTCAAGCGATTCTCATATGTCAGCCTCCCAGTAGCTGGGATTACAGGCGTCCATCATGCTGAGCTACTTTTTGTATTTTCAGTAGAGATGGGGTTTTGCTATGTTGGTCAGTCGGGTCTTGAACTCCTGGCCTCAAGCAATCCTCCAGCCTCGGCCTCCCCAAGGGCTGGGATTACAGGCGTAAACCAGCATGCCTGGCCATATCCCTTTATTTTTAAGGGAAGAATATTTTTCCGATCTCCTAATTCTATCTCTTAGTTCCTCTACACCCCATCCTTTCTGTGACCCCATTCTGTCCTTCCACATCTCTCTCACCTGTCCACCCCCTTCTTCACATTTCAGTTTACCACCCCCTCTCTCTGTTCTCGAACCTCCTGGTTGCAACCTCAGAAACTGGTTCCCTTTCTATTTTTATCTCACCTCAGAAAACCTACTGCCTTCGAGCACAAAGCCTTACTTTATTGAGGCCACTAAAACTGCAACACCAGATGCAAACCCACATCCTCTTTCAAGCTCTAAAGTCAAGACCATTACCAAGCAGGGTCTGACAGGTACAGCCAAGGGCAGAGATTACTTCCAATGGACAAGACGTCCCGCTGGCCTTTGATTTCCAACCTTTCCCAAATGCAATACATGGGAAGCACACAGCACAAAACGCACTCAGCAAGCTTTGTTATCACTCCATAAAATACACACAACATTTACAAAAAATCAAAATGAACTCAAATTATCCGTAACAGTTTTGCAAATTCCTTCGAAGTAACTAAAAACACCGCAGGACGGAAAAAACAACCCAGGGCTGCAAATCTTTGCTTTAGGTAACATTTCACTAGATGAGAGTGCCAGGATTCTCCTCCCACATGGGCACAGAGAACAGATTTGCTAAGCTGCAGCAACAGGTTTCTTTTAAAAAAGAAAATGTGCTTTAAAACACTTCAGGCAGGTCTGCTAGAGCTTGGAGTCCCTAATAAATACACAAAACACTGGAGATCAGGTTAGGGCAGGCGGTGGGCAATTCAACCACTTCTAGGACCTTTCCAGGACCCACCGAGGTGCTGCTTTCCCTCTTGCCCTAGAAGTAACTGGTGACGCCGCCTCCAGCCCTTGAGGACCCGGAGAAAGGATGGCCCAGGCCCAACCTTTGGAGGATACTGCCTTGGCTCTCTCTCACAAATGCAACGGCCCGGGACGGTGTCGCCCTCCAGGAAGGCCCTTTGCATCTCCCTCCTCCGGAGACACCGCGAATTCCCGCCTCCCGGCGGAAAGCGGGAGAAGCGAGGGTTTTCTCCCCGCCCCTCCCCCAGTAGGGGCACACCCGCCCCCCTCAGCAGGCCTGGGCTTTGCGCTCCTCTCCCGAGAACCACCGTCCTCAGATCTCCCCGGGGAGTGGGCCGTCCTCTTCCTGCCCCCACCCGCGAGACGCGGCAGAAAAGCCCGCGGCTATCTTCCCGCCAGCAACAGCCTCCCGCCGAGCCGGTCGGGACAGAGGCGGCCCCCACTCCCACTGGGCAGGGACTGCAGACGGCGCTCCCCGACTCTCAGACGACCAGGGAGCTTCCCTTTTCCTCAGCGGGGTGAGGGGCATCTGTCGCCTGCCGACTTGGAGGTGGGGGGCAGGGACATTCCCTCGCCATCACCTCAGGAGCTAGAATGCTTCTCGCCGCAGGGCGTGGGCCTCCCAATCCCTCCAAGGGGCGGACGGCGTGCGCAACCCCCTGGAGAAGCAACAGGCGCCCCCATCCCCCTCCAAGCCGGGTAACGCCGACCCCCTCTTCCCTCCCGCTCTTCACCTCCGGAAGCCGGGCCAAAGCCTGGGCGAACGACTGCGCCTCACTCCGCCCCCTGCGCCATTTTATCGCCCCCTCCCCGACCTCCCCCACCCCGAGTCAGCCGGGCCAACGCCAGGGGGAGGGCAAACCAGCAGTGATTGGCAGGAAACCGTCCCGCCTCTAGGAGGGTTGTGCCCCGCGCAGGCGCTTCAGCCCCGCCCTCCGCACCGCCTACCGTGCCCGCCGGCTCCACCTTTTCCCGTCTCATCGACCTGCTCGACTCTCCGCTGCTCCTCACTTTTTCCAGCTACTGCCGGGCGGGGAGGGGTCCAGGCCGAGCAAGCGGAGCGCCGAGCCCAGCTGATGCAACCTGGCTGGACTCGCGTGACAGTTCCCGGTACGCGGCGGCGACGGTGACCCAGGAAGGGGCTCTGGTGCCGGGCTGAGCAGGGGAAGCAGGGGTAGCGGAGCCATGGGGGACGCTCCCAGCCCTGAAGAGAAACTGCACCTTATCACCCGAAACCTGCAGGTCAGGCCTGGGGGTCGGAAATGCGCCGTTGGGGACTAGGAGCCCGAGGTTCAGTGATTTTGAGCCCCATTACGGGGTTCTAAGTATGTGGGGCCGGGGTCTCGGCGCTGGGGCAGCTCTGAGAGAGGCTGTAGATCTCACTGCTGGTCGGTCAGTCAATCAAGCAGCCCTTACCTGGGTTCCACAGAAAGCACAGCGGGCTCATCTCTTCCGTCCGGTTACCTTGTGTGGAGCCAAGCTTTGAATCCAGGACTCCCACTCCACCGCCCTATTAAGTGCCAGACCTGGTGTTTAGTCGCTGGGGATACGTCAAGCCAGAGCTTGTCTGAAGGGGATCAGACGTTAAAAATGACCCATTACGGTTCAAGTAAGTACTGGAAGATGCTATACTGGGAGCTTTAAAAGGAAAAAGAGAAGGGAAGCCTTCCCTGAGGAAGTGACCTCTAAACTGCGCCTTGAAGGTAGTGGATCCCCCCTCCTCATATGTTCCGATTGTTACCAAGAAATACGGGAGTAGAAGTTAACCAGAGGAAGAATGGAAGAATGACGAGGGAGAGCATTTCAGATGGAGGGAACAGAAATTGTGGCTAATTTAGCTGGAGTGGAGTGAGCAAAGTTATGCGGAAGCACTTAAATATTTGTGTTGCTTATTCCCTTAACTTTTTCAAGCTTCTATTGTCACCTTATCAGGGAGGCATGATTTCCGACCACTTTATTTAAATAACAAACCCTCTGGCACCAGAACTGCCCCATCCCTTGCTCTGCCTTTTTTTTTTCTGTTATTATTTCTACATGCTATACATTTTATTTGTTTATTTGTTTAGGAGAGGTAGGCAGGGTCCAAGTCACGGGCGCCTTGCAGGCCTTATTCTGTTCAATTTTAAATTGTGCTTTCTTCAAAGAGCAGTGATACATCAGTTGGGCCACAGCCTGCTCTGTTTTTTCTTTTTTGAGATGTAATTCACATACTGTAAAATTCACCCTTTTAAAATGTACAATTCAGTGGGTTTTAGTATGTTCACAAGGTTGTGCAACCATCACACTAATCTAATAAAACTTGCACCCATTAGCAGACACTACCTATTACCCACTACTCCTAGCCTTAGGGAAACACTGATCTACTCTCTGTCTCCAGGTATTTGCCTGTTCTGGGCATTTCCTGTAAGTAGAATCATACAATATGTGTCTTGTTGCGGCTGATTTTTTGCACTTAGCATAATGTTTTCAGAGTTCATGCATGTATTTGCACCTAACAGAACCTCATTCCTTTTTTAGTTTTGTTTTATTTTTGAGACAGAGTCTCCTCGGTCGCCCAGGCTGGAGTGCAGTGGTGCGATCTCAGCTCACTGCAAGCTCCGCCTGCTGGTGTCCACGCCATTCTCCTGCCTCAGCCTCCCGAGTAGCTGGGACTACAGGCGCCAGCCACCACGCCCGGCTAACGTTTTGTATTTTTTTTAGTAGACGGGGTTTCACCGTGTTAGCCAGGATGGTCTCCATCTCCTGACCTCGTGATCCACCCCCTTCGGCCTTCCAAAGTGCTGGGATTACAGGCGTGAGCCACCGCGCCCGGCCGAACGTCATTCCTTTTTATAGTTGAATGATACTCTGATGTATGGGTATACATTTTGTTTTTACGTTCATCAGTTGATGGACATTTGGGTTATTCCATTCACAACTTAGTCTTAACCAAAGGTTTTTGCATGCTTCCCCTAGCTAGATTCTTTGTTTCCTATTCTCTCTCCATAAAATAGTGCTGGTTGGAGACTAAAAATACACAAAACTATTAGAATTTACTCAACTGGGTTTTTCGTTTTGGGGTTTTTTTTTTTTTTTTGAAACGGAGTTTCGCTCTTGTTGCCCAGGCTGGAGTGCAATGGCACAATCTTAGCTCACTGCAACCTCTACCTCCTGGGCTCAAGCGATTCTCCTGCCTCAGCCTCCTGAGTAGCTGGAATTACAGATATGTGCCAACACACCGGGCTAATTTTTGTATTTTTAGTAGAGACGGGGTTTCACCATGTTGGCCAGGCTGGTCTCAAATTCCTGACCTCAAGTTATCCGCCAAACTCGGCTTCCCAAAGTGCTGGGATTAACAGGCGTGAGCCATGGCACCCGGCCTCACTCACGTTTTAAAGGCTAAGTAATGTGACATCTTCCTGGATGATGAGAACCCTCCAAGTGTCCACATAGTTGGGGTGCTCTTGAGCATGCGGGATCAGCTACCAAAAGACTTGGAGCACAGGATTTTAACATGTCCTGGTAATACATGATTCAAACTAGCAGTCTATCATAGTTTCTAACAGCCTCCAAAACTGTAACTTGAGGAAACACTACAGCCTCTTATCAGAGGTACACTGGCCTCTTAGAATTTTTTCAATACTGTCATAGGACTAAAAGAAATCATTAAAGGTTTGTAAAAAGGAAAATGAGTTTTAAAGAAGTTTTTGAGTTTTAAAGACTATCTCTGGCTGCCTTTTAGAACATGGATTGGAGTGGCCAGGCACAATGGCTCATGCCTGTAATCCCAACACTTGGGGAGGCCCACGCGGGCAGATCACTTGAGGTCAGGAGTTGAAGACCAACCTGGCCAACATAGTGAAACCCCATCTCTACTAAAAATACAAAAATTTATCGGGCATGGTGGCAGGCACCTGTAATTCCAGCTTCTTGGGAGACTGAGGCAGGAGAATAGTTTGAACCCGGGAGCAGAGGTTGCAGTGACTTAAGATTGCATCACTGCCCTCCAGCTTGGGTGACAGAGCAAGACTCCGTCTCAAAAAAATAAAAAAAAGAACATGGATTGGAGGGAGTAAGAGTAGATTTGGGAGACCTGTTAGGAGAATATTACAGTAATCCTGGTGTGATCTGATGGGGCCTGGATTTGGGTGGTGATGTAGAGGCAGAGAGAAATAGGAGGGTTGAAGAGCAGTTTTGGAGTCCTTGAACAACTCTAAATGATGGTACCATTTACTGAACTAGGAGTGAAACTATCAGTGAAAAAGATGGTTGGGGAGTGAAGTAAAGTCAAGAGCATGAGTTTTATTTTGAACACGTTGAGTTTGAATGATTGGATTGATAACAAGAACACCGTTCTGTATATGGGCGTGAGCAGGAGATTTGGGAGTTACTGGCTCACAGTAGTAATTGAAACAACTGAAGGGGATCAGTTAAGGAGACTGTAGAGTAAGAAGATAAAAGACCAGAGCCCCAAGGATTGCTAATATTTATTGACTAGGAAAAATAAGAACAGTTGCAAAGAAATCTAAGCAGGCAGAGAAGAGGAAAACTAACAGAATAAAATAAAGGAGACCAAAAGAGGAGAGTGCTTCTGGGAGGGAGTGAGGACTAAAAAATACTCATTGAATTTAGCAACATGAAGGTCCTCTGTGATCTTAGCAAGTTTATTTGTGATGTGATATGGAATTCAAATTGGAATGGGAGATTAGGAAATGGAGACCAAAAGAAGAGACAACTGTTTCAAGAAATTGGCTATGAAAGGAAGGAGAGTGAGTTAGAGGTATGTAAACCAAAAAGTATCTGAGGCCAGGTGTGGTGGCTCACACCTATGATCCCAGCACTTTGGGAGGCTGAGGCAGGTGGATCATTTGAGGTCAGAAGTTGAGACCAACCCGACCAACATGGTGAAACCCCATCTCTACTAAAAAAAAACAATTAGCTGAGTGTGGTGGTGCGTGCCTGTAACATCAGCTACTCTGGAAGCTGAGGCAGAAGAATCACTTGAACCCCGGAGGCGGAGGTTCCAGTGAGCAGAGATCACAGCACTGCGCTCCAGCCTGGGCGACAGAGTGAGACTCCATCTTTTTTTTTTTTTTTTTTTTTTGAGACGGAGTCAGAGTGAGACTCCATCTTAAAAAAAAAAAAGTATCTGAGACAAGTCTCAATGAATTTAGAGGTTTATTTTGCTAAGTTGAAAGACCATGGCACCTGACACAGCCTCAGTAAGTTCTGAGAACATGTGTCCAAGGTGGTTAGGTTACAGTTTCGTTTTATACATTTTGGGGAGACAGAAGTTATAGGCAAAAACATAAATCAATACAAGTAAGGTATACATTGGTTTGCCCAGAAAGGGGGTGGGAGTTCTAGGTTATAGGTGGATTCAAAGATTTCCTGATTGGCAATTGATTGAAAGAGTTAAACTCTGCCTGAAGAGTTGAAGTCAGCTGAGTTAAGATAAGGAGGGTTGTGGAAGCCAAGGTTTGTTTTTTTTTTTTTTTTTTTGAGACATAGTCTTGTTCTTGTTGCCCAGGCTGGAGTGCAATGGTGCAATATTGGCTCACTACAACCTCCGCCTTCCAGGTTCAAGCGATTCTCCTGTCTCAGCCTCCTGAGTAGCTGGGGTTATAAGCGCCTGCCACCGTGCTCTGCTAATTTTTGTATGTTTAGTAGAGACAGGGTTTCGCCATGTTGGTCAGGCTGGTCTCAAACTCCTGACCTCGTGATCCGCCCGCCTTGGCCTCCCAAAGTGCTGGGATTTACCGGCCTGAGCCACTGTACCCAGCTGAAGCCAAGGTTCTTGTCATATAGATGAAGCCTCCAGGTAGCTGGCTTCAGAGAGAATTGATGGTGAATGTCTGTTATCTGACCTTAAAAGGTGTCAGACTCTCCAGAAAAGACTTAGTATGGGTAAGAGATTTCTCTACAGAACGCACATTTCCCCCCACAAGAGACAGTTTTGCAGGGTCATTTCAAAATATGTCAAATAAATATCTTTTGGGGTAAAATACTTTGATTTCCTTTAGGGTCTGCTATCTGTCTTGTGGTGCTATACCAGAATCAGGTTGGAATTTGGTATCTTATTGCTACAGAGAGTTTGTTTTGTCAATCTTACTGTGTTTTAATGTTCATGCTGGTCAATTGTGTCTAAACCCCAGAGGATCACCAGGTGGGGCGGCTCACACCTATAATCCCAGCACTTTGGGAGACTGAGGCCAGAAGATCACTTGAGTCCAAGAATTCGAGACCAGCCTGGGCAACATAGTGAGACTTCTCTACTAAACCAAAAAAACTAGCCAGGCATACATGCGCTGGTAGCCCCAAGCTGCTAGGAAGGCTGAAGTGGGAGGATTGTTGAGCCTGGAGGTCTAGGCTGCAGTGAGCTGTGTTTGCACAACTGGACTCCAGCCAGGGCAGCATAGCAAGATCTTGTCTCAAAAAAATAAGTGAATAAATATACTCCAGAGGGAGAAGGGTATAATGAGGCAAGTCAGACCCTTCCTTCCTGCGTTGGCCTGAACTAGTTTTTTAGATTTCTTTGGGATCCCGTTGGCCAAAATGTGGGGTCCATTCCATCAGTTGGGGGGCTTAGAGTTTAGTTTTGGTTTACAGGTAGCTACAGGCAAAGATGCAGTTAGGGGCATGTCCTCACTCCCCAGCATCGGGGGTGATACTAGGAGCAGCATCAACTTTACATTGGCTCTCCATGTTGTAACTGAGCGAGTTATATAGAAACGCCACACTCTGAGATGAATTCAGGAGTCCTTTATTAGCCTGCGACCGAGAGACGGCTAGTGCTCAAAATTCTCTCGGCCCTGAAGAAGGGGCTAGATTTTCTTTTTTTTTTTTTTTTTTTTTTTTTTTTTTTTTTTGGTGTGTTCCGTGTCACCCCCGCTGGAGGCGCGCGGGCCGAACTCGCCCCC
>NC_037668.1:60416249-60432932 GCF_003255815.1 Theropithecus gelada | reverse complement strand
CCCAGGCTGGAGTGCAGTGGCGCGATCTCGGCTCACTGCAAGCTCCGCCTCCCAGGTTCAGGCCATTCTCCTGCCTCAGCCTCCGAGTAGCTGGGACTACAGGCGCCCGCCACCACGCCCGGCTAGTTTTTTTGTATTTTTAGTAGAGACGGGGTTTCACCATGTTAGCCAGGATGGTCTCGATCTCCTGACCTCGTGATCCGCCCGCCTCGGCCTCCCAAAGTGCTGGGATTACAGGCTTGAGCCACCGCGCCCGGCCTAGATTTTCTTTTATACTTTGGTTTAGAAAGGGGAGGGGGAGCCTAGCTGAAGTAATCTTACAGGAGTAAAACAGGCAAAAAAGTTAAGACAAATGGTTATGGGAAAACAAACAGTTCCAGGTGCAGGGGCTTTAAATCCATCACAAGTGATAGACGTGGAGGCTTTGGGTACCATCAGCCAGACACAAATGTGGGGGCTTAGGGTACTATCAACCGGGTGAATTCCTGGGAACTGCGATATAGCTTGCCACAATATCTTATCAGTTAATTGCGTTCTTTGATGTGCTGGGAGTCAGCTTGCACAAGTTAAGTCCTTGAGGAGGGGGGTGGGTAAGAGGCTGCAAGGGGCTGCAAGTGAAGGAGCCAAAATGGAGTTTGTCTGGCTCTCTCAGCAAAGGGAGAGTCAATTCGGGTTAAAACAAGGTAGGGTATCACATCCACACTGAGAGCATGGCTGGACCTCCTTGATGGCTCTGAGCCTGAATCTCCAGTGACACATCCTTTTGTTTTCCTTGTCACACGGTAAAGGATGAGCAAGGTGGGACACCGACATTAAACTAACTCTTCTGCTTCCACAACAGGAGGTTCTAGGGGAAGATAAGCTGAAGGAGATACTGAAGGAGCGGGAACTTAAAATTTACTGGGGAACAGCAACCACGGGCAAACCACATGTGGCTTACTTTGTGCCCATGTCAAAGATTGCGGACTTCTTGAAGGCAGGATGTGAGGTAAGAACTAATGCTATAAGCCCTTGAGGAATGACCCAAAGGAGACCCAAGAGAGACTTAACAAGGACAGGGTGGGGCTGGAGGAGATAGGTTGGAGGTAATTGGACAAATTCTCATTTTGGTAGCCCCTTATCTCTTATCCAGGTAACAATTCTGTTTGCGGACCTTCACGCATACCTGGATAACATGAAAGCCCCATGGGAACTTCTAGAACTCCGAGTCAGTTACTATGAGAATGTGATCAAAGCAATGCTGGAGAGCATTGGTGTGCCCTTGGAGAAGCTCAAGTTCATCAAAGGCACTGATTACCAGCTCAGCAAGTAAGTGCTTGATCATCCACCCTCCTTGTGGCTCTGGTGCTGCTAGCTAATTACAGGCCTGTGGAGTCCAGTCATTCTTTACATTTAAATTAGAAGCTATCTGGCATGACCTATTAAGAACCGTTTAAAACTTTATACTCATTGTCCTTGTAATTCATCCATCAGAAGTATACTGACTAGTAAATGCCTTAATACTGTCGAATTTGCTGGAAATACAAACATAACCATAACAAAGTCCTTGGCCTTGCAGAACTCACAGCATATGGGAGAGTGATTGTGAACAATTCAGCCTCCCTTTCTCTTCCAGCCTCAGCAAATAATAAGAAAAGAAAAGTGAAAGAAAAATATTTCACTTGTTTTTCACCACCCCAACAATTGTTATTGCTTTTTATCTTTGTGAGTTTTGTTCATATTTGGAAAGTTAGCATAGATATTTCATGTTCTGATGTTTAACTTACTCTTTCTTTTTTTTTTTGAGATGGAGTTTCGCTCTTGTTGCCCAGGCTGGAGTGCAATGGCGCAGTCTTGACTCACTGCAACCTCCGCCTCCTGGGTTCAAGTGATTTTCTTCCCTCAGCCTCCCAAGTAGCTGGGATTACAGGCATGCACAACCACACCCAACTAATTTTGTATTTTTAGTAGAGGCAGGGTTTCTCCATGTTGGTCAAGCTGGTACTGAACTCCCAACCTCAGGTGACCCTCCCGCCTCGGTCTCTCAAAGTGCTGGGATTACAGGCATGAGCCATTGCCCCCGACCTAACTTACTCTTTCTTTTTTTTTATTTTTATTTATATTTTTTGAGATGGAGTCTTGCTCTGCCACCCAGGCTGGAGTACAGTGGCGTGATCTCACCTCACTGCAAGCTCCGCTT
The DNA here is from genome assembly GCF_003255815.1 of Theropithecus gelada. Lineage (NCBI taxonomy): Eukaryota > Metazoa > Chordata > Mammalia > Primates > Cercopithecidae > Theropithecus > Theropithecus gelada. The sequence continues at coordinate 60,430,753 of NC_037668.1, read as the reverse complement.
CCCGACTTCACACCATTCTCCTGCCTCAACCTCCCGAGTAGCTGGGACTACAGGCACCCACCACCTCTCTTGGTTAATTTTTTTGTATTTTTAGTAGAGACGGGGTTTCATCATGTTAGCCAGGATGGTCTCGATCTTCTGACCTTGTGATCCGCCTGCCTCGGCCTCCCAAAGTGCTGGGATTACAGGTGTGAGCCACCATGCCCGGCCTAACTTACTCTTTCTTTCTTTTTTTTTTTTTTTTTGAGACGTAGTCTTGCTCTGTGCCCCAGGCTGGAGTGCAGTGGCGCAATCTCGGCTCACTGCAAGCTCTGCCCCCCTGGGTTCACGCCATTCTCCTGGCTCAGCCTCCCGAGTAGTTGGGACTACAGGCGCCCGCCACCTCGCCCGGCTAATTTTCTTGTATTTTTAGTAGAGACGGGGTTTCACCGTGTTAGCCAGGATGGTCTCGATCTCCTGACCTCGTGATCCGCCCGTCTCGGCCTCCCAAAGTGCTGGGATTACAGGCTTGAGCCACCGCGCCCGGCCAACTTACTCTTTCTTAAGTAATTTCCCCATGCTATCTCATTGTCTTCACATTTAAAAAATTTTAAAACCTCAGATATGCATGTATAAGTACATAGCACTCTATTAGTCACTTTTGCATTTTAACCCTTAGAACAACTTTTTAAAATGAGCATTATTTTGTCCTATTTCACAGATAAGGAAATTAATTCAGATTTAACTTTCCCAGGTTTATATATCTAGTAAGTAAATGAATCAGGATGTGAACCCAGATCTCTTGCTTACTAGTATATTTCTCTTTTTACTGCATCTAATATAATTTTCTTTACCATTCCTCATTATTGATACATTTAGGGCTTTAAATAAAGCATATAGGCTGGGCAGGGTGGCTCATGTCTATAATCTGAGCACTTTAGGAGAATTGCTTGAGAATTGCTTGAGGCCAAGAGTTCAAGACTACCCTGGCCAACATAGCAAGTCCCCATCTCTCAAAAAAAGAAAAGAAAGAAAGAAAAATAGGACCAGGCAATGGTGGCTCACACCTGTAATCCCAGTGCTTTGGAAGGCTGAGGTGGGCAGATTACTTGAGGCCAGGAGTTTGAGACCAGTCTAGCCAACACAGCAAAACCCCATCTCTACTAAAAAATACAAAAAATTAGACCAGGCATGGTGGCTCACACCTGTAACTCAGCACTTTGGGAGGCTGAGGCAGGCGAATCACGAGGTCAGGAGTTCAAAACTAGCCTGGCCATCGTAGTGAAACTGTATCTCTACTAAAAATATAAAAATTAGCTGGGTGTGGTGGCATGTAGCTGTGGTCCCAGCTACTCGGGAGGCTGAGGCAGGACAATTGATTGAACCCGGGAGGCAGAGGTCGCAGTGAGTCGAGATCGCGCCATTGCACTCTAGCCCGGGCGACAATGCAAGACTCTGTCTCAAAAAAGAAAAAAAGTTAGCCAGGCATTGTGGCGTGCGTCTGTAGTCCCAGCTAGTCGGGAGGCTGAGGTAGGAGAATCACTTGAACCCAGGAGTTGGAGATTGCAGTGAGTGGAGATCATACCACTGCACTCCAGCCTAGGCAACAGAGTGAGACTCCATCTCAAAAGAGAAGAAAGAAAAAGAAATGACTAAATAAAGCATATGAACATCTTTGAATCTACAGCCTTTGTAGAGTACCTGAAATTTTATTCATTTTTACATTTAATCTACAGATCTTTATGGAGCCCCTGGTATATGATAAGCACCGTTCTAGATACTGGATATGCAAAAGTAAGCCAAAACAAAAGTCCCTATCCTAATGGGGCTTACATTCCAGCAAGGAAATACAGACAGTAAATAATAAGTTATATGTATATCAGATGGCAATAGCTAAAACAAAGCAGGCAGCCCAGGGTAGAGAAAGTTTTCGGGAAACAGGGGGTTTCAATTTGAATGAGATGGTTAGGGAAACCCTCTACTAAAATGACATTAGGCAGAAACCTGAATAAGGTGAGGGAGTGAGTCTTGCAAATATGTATTGAATTCTTGCTATGTGCGAGACACTAGTCTAGGAACTGGGGTTATACCTGTGAAGAACACAGGCACGATTTTTATTCTCCAAGAACTTAAGAGAATTTGGGATATGGGAAGCTGGGATAAATAAAACTATCTTTCTTTAAAGTCACTTGATATTTTTCTATATACAAAAATGACTTTAGGGCCAGGCATGGTGGCTCACGCCTGTAATCCCAGCACTTTAGGGGGCTGAGGCAGGTGGATCACCTGAGGTCAGGAGTTCAAGACCAGCCTGGCCAACATGGTGAAACTCTGTCTCTACTAAAAATACAAAAATTAGCCAGGCATGCCTGTGATCCCAGTACTCGGGAGGCTGAGGCAGGAGAATTGCTTGAACCCACAAGGCAGAGGTTGCAGTGAGCCAAGATCACACCACTGCACTCCAGCCTGGGCAACAGAGCAAGACTCTGTCTCAAAAAAAAAAAAAAAAATGGCAGGGGGTGGGGGCGCTGGATGCAGTGGCTCATGCCTGTAATCCCAGCACTATGCGAGGCCAAGGCAGGAGAATCACTTGAGCTCAGGAATTTGAGACCAGAGTGGGCAACATAGTGAGACCTCATCTCTACTAAAAATCAAAAAAATTAGCTAGGCCTCATGGCATGCACCTGTAATCCCAGCTACTTAAGAGGCTGAGGTGGGAGGATCACTTGAGCTGAGATGGAAGCTGCAGTGACTGATTGTTCCATTATACTGCAGCCTGGGCAATAGAGCAAGATTCTGTCTCAAAAACAAAAAAAAACATGGAAATAGACTGGGAAATTTTGATATCAGTTGAAAAGGCATTCCAAATGAAGAGACTGAAGGAGAATGGCAGAGAAGCAGTATTTCAAGAGATAATGGCAGAACATTTTCCAGAAGTGAAGAAAAATACTAATTAAAGCCCTCTTTTTAAAAGGAAAAAGAAGTCTGGTACTGTGGCTCACACCTGTAATCCCAGCACTTTGGCAGGCTGGGGTGGGTAGATTGCTTAAGCCCAGCAGTTCCAGACCAGCCTGGGTAATGTGGGGAAACCACGTCTCTACAAAAAATAGAAAAATTAGCCATGTGTGGTGGCACATGTCTGTAGTTGTAGTTCCTCTGGAGGCTGAGATGGGAGGATCACCTGAGCCCAGGGAGATTGAGGCTGCAGTGAGCTCTGATCACACCACTGTGTTCCAGCCCAACAACAGAGTGAGACCCTGTCTCAAAAAAAAAAAAAAAAAAAAAAAAAGACAAAAGGAAAAACATAAAAATAAAGTAATATTGGCCGGGTGCAGTGGTTCACACCCGTAATCCCAGCACTTTGGGAGACCAAGATGGGCGGATCACGAGATCAGGAGATTGACACCATCCTGGCTAACACAATGAAACTCCGTGCCTACTAAAAACACACAAAAAATTAGCCGGGCATGGTGGCGGGCACCTGTAGTCCCAGCCACTCAGGAGGCTGAGGCAGGAGAATGGCGTGAACCTGGGAGGCGGAGCTTGCAGTGAGCCCAGATCATGCCACTGCACTCCAGTCTGGGCGACAGAGCGAGACTCCGTCTCTCTAAATACATAAATAAATAAATAAATAAATAAAGTAGTATTTTAGTTGAGAGGATACGTCCGTCCCATTTTAGAAGCTACCAGGCAGTGCTCTGTTTGAATGTCCTAATGTAACTGGACTCAGGTTTGGCTGCCCAGACACTTGAAAGCCAGACACAAGGGACAAGGGTTGGTGGGAGGAAAAGCAGGTTTAATCAGGGAACCAACAAACTGAGAAGATGGTGAACTAGTGTACTAAAGTACTATCCTAAATTCTAAATTTTACCATAGTGTTTTTAAAGGGAGGCTTGGTATGGGAGGCATGCAGGAGTGGTGAGAATGCAGGGTCTGTGTGTCTTTGTTCTGATGGCTGTCTTGCATAATTGCCTGTCAGGAGGTATGGTTGGTGTTATCTTGACTTCAGACTGATGGTGATGGACTAATTGTTCCAGACTCCCTCTGAGCAGGAGGATTCTGCAGTCTGGGCTCCATGCCTAGTTTGTTTCAAGATTGGCTTCTGGAATCTCTTTCTTTTTTTCCAACTTTTATTTTAGATTCAAGGGTTGCATGTGCAGATTTGGGTAAATTACATGTGACAGGAGTTTGGTCTACAGACAATTTTGTCACCCAGGTAATCAGCACAATACCCAGTAGGTAGTTTTTGAATCCTCACCCTCCTCTCTGGAATTTCTTAAGCAAGAACATAATTACATAAGCATGCATTGCCAGAAGGGAGGGAAAGAAGAAGAAGAAAGTTGGTGATTAAAATATATTTTTAAAACTGAGATCCCTGGTTACACTAAGGTTAGGGAAGTAAATTAATGTGCTTTAGATTGCCCTAGGAAACTGAGGCCTAGGCCCAGGTTTACAGCTGTCCTCTCTTCCTTTCCTCTTCAGAGAGTACACACTCGATGTGTACAGACTCTCCTCCGTAGTCACACAGCACGATTCCAAGAAGGCTGGAGCTGAGGTGGTAAAGCAAGTGGAGCACCCTTTGCTGAGTGGCCTATTGTACCCCGGACTGCAGGTACTTAAGTGGGATGGAATGGCCCGATGGCCTTTTCTGCTCTGGTTTGATGACAGGCATATCTCATTGCGCTTTGCTTTACTGCACTACACAGATAGTGTTTTTTTTACAAATTGAAGGTGTGTGGCAACCCTGTGTCCGGCAAGTCCACCAGCACCATTTTTCCAACAGCATGTGCTCACTTCATGTCTCTGTGCCACATTTTAGTAATTCTCACAATATTTCAAGCTTTTTCATTATTATCATATCTGCATGGTTATATGCGATCTGTGACCTTTGATGTTAATATTGTAATTGTTTTGGGGCACCACAAACTGTGCCCATATGAGACAACGAACTTAACAAATATTGTGTATGTTCTGACTCCTCTACCATCCAGTCATTTTGCCACTCTCCTGGCCTCCTTATTTCCTGAAACAGGACAATATTGAAATAAGGCTAATCAATAACCCTACAATGGCCTCTAAGTGTTGAAGTGAAAGGGAGAGTCACACATCTCTCACTTTATTTATTTATTTATTTATTTATTTATTTTTGAGACAGAGTCTCGCTCTGTCACACAGGCTGGAGTACAGTGGCGCGATCTTGGCTCACTGCAACCTCCGCCTCCCGGGTTCAAGCAATTCTCTGCCTCAGCCTCCCGAGTAGCTGGGATTACAGGCGCCTGCCACCAGGCCCAGCTGATTTTTCTGTATTTTTAGTAGAGACGGGGTTTCACCGTCTTAGCCAGGCTGGTCTTGAACTCCTGACCTTGTGATCTACCCACCTTGGCCTACCACAGTGCTGGGATTATAGGCTTGAGCTACCGCGCCCAGCCGCACATCGCTCACTTTAAATCTACACCTAGAAATGATTAAGCTTAGTGAGGAAGGAATGTTAAAAGCCGAGGCAGGCGGAAAGCTGGGCCTTTTGCACCAAATAGCCAAGTTGTGACTCCAAAGGGAAAATTCTTGAAGGAAATTCAAAGTGCTACTCCAGTGAACACCTGAAAAATAGGAAGTGAAACAGACATAATTTTCACTTATGCTGATATGGGGAAAATTGTAATAGTCTGGATGGAAGAGCAAACCAGCCACAATATTACCTTAAACTAAAGCCTACTCCAGAGAAAGGTCTTAATTGTCTTCAGTTTTATGAAGGCTAAGAGAAGTGAGGAAGATGCACAAGAAAAGTTTGAAGCTAGCAGAGATTGGTTCATGATGTTTAAAGGGAAAAAAGCCATCTTCATAATGTCAAAGTGCAAGGTGAAGCGGCAAGCGCTGATGTAGAAGTTGCAGCAAGTTACCCGGAAGATCTAGATAAGATCATTGATGAAGGTGGCTACACTAAACAATGGAGTTTCAAGGTAGATGAAATAGCCTTTTATCGGAAGAAGATGCCATCTAGGACTTTCGTAGCTAGAGAGAACTTGATTCCTGGCTTCAAATCTTCAAAGGACAGGTTGAATCTCTTGTTAGAAGCTAATGCAGCTGATGACTTGAAGTTGAAGCCAATACTCATTTACATTCCAAAAATCCTAGTGCCTTTAAGAATTAGGCTATATAGGCCAGGCATGGTAGCTCATGCCTATAATCCCAGCATTTTTGGAGGCCGAGGTGAGCAGATCACTTGAGGCCAGGAGTTCAAGACCAGCCTAGCCAACATGGTGAAACCCTGTCTCTACTAAAACTACAAAAAAAAAAAAAAAGAAAAGAAAAAGAAAAATTAGGCCAGTCGTGGCGGCTCACACCTGTAACTCAGCACTTTGGGAGGCTGAGGCAGACAAATCACGAGGTCAGGAGTTCGAGACTAGCCTGGCTATCATAGTGAAACTGCGTCTCTACTAAAAATATAAAAATTAGCTGGGTGTGGTGGCACACACCTGTAGTCCCAGCTACTCGGGAGACTGAGGCAGGACAATTGCTTGAACCTGGGAGACAAAGGTCGCAGTGAGCTGTGATCGCGCCATTCACTCCAACCCGGGCAACAATGCAAGACTCCATCTCAAAAAAAAAAAATTAGCCAGGCATTGTGGCACGCGTCTGTAGTCCCAGCTATAGTCGGGAGGCTGAGGCAGGAGAATCACTTAAACCCGGGAGGCGGAGGTTGCAGTGAGCCGAGATCACACCACTGCACTCCAGCCTGGGTAACAGAGTGAGACTCCATCTCAAAAAAGAGTTATGCTAAGTCTACTCTGCCTGTGCTCTATAAATGGAACAACAAAGTCTGGATAGTAGCACATCTGTTAACAGTATGATTTACTAAGCATTTTAAGCCCACTTTTGAGACCTACTCCTCAGAAAGAAAGATTCTTTTCAAAACATTACTGCTCATTGACAGTGCACCTGGTCACCTAAGAGCTCTGATAGAGAGCTTCTGTAGAGCTTGAGATGTTCAGGAGTTGAACGTTATTTTCATGCCTGCTAACATAACATCCATTCTGTAGCCCATGGATCAAGGAGTGATTTCAACTTTCAAATCCTACTATTTAAGAAATACGTTTCAAAAGGCTATAGCTGCCATAGATAATGATTCCTGTGATGGATCTGGGCAAAGTAAACTGAAAACCTCTGAAAAGGATCCAGCATTCTAGGTGTTATTAAGAATATCTGTGATTCGGCCGGGCGCAGTGGCTCACGCCTGTAATCCCAGCACTTTGGGAGGCCGAGGCGGGCGGATCACAAGGTCAGGAGATCGAGACCATCCTGGCTAACACGGTGAAACCCCGTCTCTACTAAAAATACAAAAAAATTAGCCGGGCGAGGTGGCGGGCTCCTGTAGTCCCAGCTACTCGGGAGGCTGAGGCACGAGAATGGCGTGAACCCGTGAGGCGGAGCTTGCAGTGAGCCGAGATCGCGCCACTGCACTCCAGCCTGGGCGGCAGAGCGAGACTCCGTCTCAAAAAAAAAAAAAAAAAAAAAGAATATCCGTGATTCATGGGAGGAAGTAAAAATAGTTTGGAAGAAGTGGATGGTAACTGTCATGGGCGACTTTGAGGGGTTCAAGACTTCAGTGAGAGAAGTCACTGTAGATGGAGTAGAAATAACAAGAGAACTACAATTAGGAGTGGAGCCTGAAGATGTGACTGAATTGCTGCAATCTCATGATAAATTTTGAACAGATGAGGAATTGCTTCTTATGGATGAGCAAAGAAAGTGGTTTCTTGAAATGGAAGCTACTGGTGAGGATTCTGCGAACATTGTTGAAATGGCAACAAAGAATTTTGAATATTACATAAACTTAGTTGATAAAGCAGCAGCAGGGTTTGAGAGGATGGACTCCAGTATTGAAAGAAGTTCTATTGTGGACAGAACGCTATCAAACAGCATCACCTGCACCAGATAAAGCTTTCATGAAAGGGAGAGTCAATTAATGTGGCAAACTTCATTGTTGTCTTATTTTAAGGAATTGCCACAGCCACCGCAGCCTTCAGCAGCCACCCCCCTGATCAGCCAGCAGCCATCAGACATGGAGGCAAGACCTTCACCAGCAAGATTATGACTTGCTGAAGGCTCAGATGATGGTTAGCATTTTTGGCCATACCTTAACCAAATTAAAGTATGTACGTTTTTGTAGACATAACGCTATTACACACTTTAAATAGACTACAGTATAGTGTAACCACAACTTTTATATGCACTGGGAAACAAAAAAATCCAAGTGACTCACTTTATTGTGGCTGTCTGGAACTGAACCCAGAGTGTCTCTGAGGCATGCCTGTACTGTATACAAACCTCTCTCCTGGCACCAGTTAAATACATGCATTTGCTGTTCTTCTCCAACCTATAGGCCTTGCTGTGTGTCTCTCCTATTCCTCCCCTGCTTCCTGGGATACTCTTTTACTTCTTCCATTATAATTCCTTCGCTACCTGTCTGTCCTTTAAGACATTGTTCATCTCATACACCTTTATGTTAATCATAATCCTTTTTATCATAATCTTAATAAAGGAAATAAACTTCAGAGTGATATGTGAAAATAAATTTGAGCATGATCCTATTTTCTGTTAAACAAAACAAATACATGTTTTGTTTAAAAGAAGCATCCTTCTGTTTCCTTTGTGTGCATGTATATTTGTATGAGCAAGGAAAAGGATAGAAAAATACAAACCAGACCGGCGCAATGGCTCACGCCTGTAATCCCAGCACTTTGAGAGGCTGAGGCAGGTGGATCACGAGGTCAGGAGATCGAGACCATCCTGGCTAACACGGTGAAACCCCGTCTCTACTAAAAATACAAAAAATCAGCTGGGCGCGGTGGCAGGCGCCTGTAGTCCCAGCTACTCGGGAGGCTGAGGCAGGAGAATGGTGTGAACCCAGGAGGCAGAGCTTGCAGTGAGGCAAGATCACACTACTGCACTCCAGCCTGGGTGACAGATGCTGCGAGACTCCATCTCAAAACAAACAAACAAACAAACAAACCAAGCTGTTGATACTGGTTACCTTGTGAAGGCAAGATGAAAATATGGATAGACTTAACTTTTTCTTTGTATATCTGTATAATTTTCTTAAATTTTTTGTAGAGACAGGGTCTCACTATGTTGCCTAGGCTGGTCTTGAACTCCTGGCCTCAAGTGATCCTCCTGCCTTAGTCTCCCAAAGTGCTGAAATTGCAGGCATGAGCCAACACATCTAGCCCTCTATAATGTTTGATATGAGAAAATAAAAATTTCCCTTGTCACCTCAAAGAGACATTTTCCAAGGTTAAACCTGGAGCTGGGTGCAGTGGCTGGCGCCTGTAATCCCAACACTTTGGGAGGCCAAGACAGGCTGATCACTTGAGGTGGGGAGTTCAAGACCAGCCTGACCAATATGGTGAAACCCCATCTCTACCAAATAATACAAAAATTAGCCAGGTGTGGTGGCATGCCCCTGTAGTCCCAGCTACTTGTGAAACTGAGGTGGGAGAATTGCTTGAACCCAGGAGGTCAAGGTTGCAGTGAGCCGAGATCAAACCACTGCCCTCCAGCCTGGGTGACAGAGTGAGACCCTATCTAAAAAAAAAAAAAAAAAAGAAAACTCGGAGACATGCTAGTTCTGCACTGTTGACTGGGTGCCATGGTTTATGCCTATAATCCCAAGTACTTGGGAGGCTGAGGAGGGGGGATCACTTGAGGCCAGGAGTTCAAGACCAGCCTAGGCAACATAGCAAGACTCCATCTTTCTCTTATTCTGTATGTGTGAGACTCCATCTCTTGAAAGAAAAGAAAAGAAAAAAAGAAAGAAAGAAAGCAGGGAGGGAGGGAAAAAGGAAAGAAAGAACTAGGTCTGTACTGTCTAATGCGGTAGCCTCTAGTCCTAGTCATATGTGGCTAGTGGCTATTAAAATTAAATAAAATGGAAATTTTTATTCTCTAGTCGCATTGGCTATATATCAAGTTCTTGGTTAGCTACTGTATTGGACAGCACAGACATATAACATATTCATCACTACAGAAGATTGTGTTGGATAATGCTGTTCTAGATTATTCCTGCTTGTTCAGCCTTTTCTTCCTCTTCCTTTCAGCCAATCATGCACTAAATTTTATCAATTCTACTTTTTAAAAATGTCTTAAATTCATTCTTGCTCTGCGTCCTCATTGTCTTTTGTTCATCAATATTTCTCACTTAGACTTTCACAATAGCCTTTGAGCCATTCACTTTGTCTCCGACCCATGGGTCTCAAGTCTACCCTGCCCTGTTACTGTTGTCATCTTCCTACAGTGCTAGTCATATTTCTCCTCTCCTTAAAACCTTTCACTGGTTAAGATAACACTAGGCACCCTAGCATGACATTTAATGGTCCTTACCTACTTTTCTAACCTTATCAGTCACTGCTTCCCACCTTCCTTGAAGTTTGTACTTTTGCAGACTGAATCACTCAGAATTTCCCTAAACACTTCACACCTCTGTGCCTTCTCACATTCTGTTTCCTCTGCATGATGAAAAACATCTATATGTTCTTCAAAACCAAGCTTAGCCCACAGTCTGATATTAGGAAGCCCTCCCCACACCCATCTAACTAGATAGAGATAATTTCTTCTTTTATGTCAACACTGTTCCTTATATGAACATCTAGGTTAGCCCTTAGCACACTGAGTTGAAATGATCTGTTACATGTCTCTCCCCAGCAGGATAATTGGGCTTCTTGAAGGGAGAGTCTGGGTCTGATTTATCTCACCATCCACGGAGCTGGCAGCAGGCCTGGCATGTCATAAAGGACAGTCACTGTTTTATTTATTTATTTTATTTTATTTTTTGAGACAGGGTCTCCTTCTGTCTCCTAGGCTGGGATGCAGTGGCACAATCATGGCTCACTGCAGCCACAAGCTCTCTGGGCTTAGGTGATCCTCCTACCTCAGCCTCCTGAGTAGCTGGGACTGTAGATGCATGCCATCACACTTGGCTAATTTTTGTTTGTTTGTTTGTTTTTTGTTTTTGTAGAGACACCTGGGCTCAAGTGATCTTTCCACCTCAGCCTCCCAAAGTGCTGGGATTACAGACGTGAGCCATCGCACCCAGACAGTCACTATTTTCTAGTTCAGTCTTACCTTTTTCCCGAATTCTCACAGGACTTCTTTATGCTACTTATTTTTTTTTTTTTTTTTGAGACGGAGTCTCGCTCTGTCGCCCGGGCTGGAGTGCAGTGGCCGGATCTCAGCTCACTGCAAGCTCCGCCTCCCGGGTTCACGCCATTCTCCGGCCTCAGCCTCCTGAGTAGCTGGGACTACAGACGCCCGCCACCTCGCCCGGCTAGTTTTTTGTATTTCTTAATAGAGACGGGGTTTCACCATGTTAGCCAGGATGGTCTCGATCTCCTGACCTCGTGATCCGCCCGTCTCGGCCTCCCAAAGTGCTGGGATTACAGGCTTGAGCCACCGCGCCCGGCCTATGCTACTTATATGTCATTTGTCGTAGGCCACCTTATTCAGTAGGATGCTTTTGGCATGACTGCGGTTTATTTCCTTCTTCTCTCCCTCCCTGCAGGATTCCGCATATCCTGAGGGCAGAGACTACTCTTATTTTTTTATCCCATGACATCCACATGGAGTAATGTTCACCACAAGCACTCAGCAACTGTCTTTGCAGCTTTTGAGGCCAAGAGGGAGGCTGACTGCTGTTTTATTTTCTTCTTGGCTTTACCTTCTGAAAAATCTAGTAATTTCCTAAACTTTCTGATTTCTCAGACCTATATAGAAGAAATAAAGTAGATGTTTAGGCCGGACACAGTGGCTCTTGCCTGTCATCCCTGCACTTTGGGAGGCCAAGGCGGGTGGATCACCTAAGCTCAGGAGTTTAAGGCCAGCCTGGACGACATGGCAAAACCCCGTCTCTACTAAAAGTACAAAAAATTAGCCGGGCGTGGTGGTGCATGCCTGTAATCCTAACTATTCAGGAGGCTAAGGCAGGAGACTCACTTGAACCTGGGAAGCAGAGGTGGCAGTGAGCCGAGATCATGCCACAGCACTCCAGCCTGGGCAACAGAGTGAGATTCTATCTCAAAAAAATAAAGTAGATGTTTATGTTCATGTGTTTCTTTCCACAGGCTTTGGATGAAGAGTATTTAAAAGTAGATGCCCAATTTGGAGGCGTTGATCAGAGAAAGATTTTCACCTTTGCAGAGAAGGTGAGTGTCCGCTTTCCTGTCTTTTTTCACTTGCGCCTCAGCGGTATGCAACTATGTTTATTGAACTATGATGGTCAGTCCCACTAGTCATAGTGTATGGTAAATATTCTCCTTGTTTTGCAGTTGAGAAAACTGAGGATAGAAGAATAAGAAGTTGTCCAATATCACACAGTTAGTAACTGAGCAGGAATTATTAGTACCCAAATCTTTCAAACTCCAAAGCCCATGTGCGTGGTGACAACCAGGAAGCTGCTTCCGCACCTGTTGGATTTAGTCCTTTCCTAATAGCCCAGTTTCCAAGGAGAGGCATTACCAGATGGAACTACTGTCCTTTCACAGAGCATTTGGTTCGCATTTCCCAGCATCTTTTTCTTTGTTTTGTCTTTTTTTTGAGACAAGTTCTCGATCTCTCGCCCAGGCCAGACTGCAGTGGTGTGGGCCTGGGCTCAAGCAGTTCTCCCACCTCAGCCTCCCAAGTAGCTGGGACCACAGGTGTATGCCACAACACTCGGCTAGTTTTAAAATTGCTTGCAGAGATGAGGCCTCCCTGTATTGCCCAGGCAGGTCTCAAACCCCTGGGTTCAAGCAGTCTTCCTGCCTTGGCCTCGCAAAGTGCTGGGATTATAGGTGAGATCCACTGTGCCTGGCTTAGTTTTTTGATATATTTAATGAATGCAGAAATGCTTACACTCTCTCTCTCTCTCTCTCTCTCGCTCTCTCTCTCTATATATATAAATATAGATATAGATCAAATATATATATAGATCAAATATATATATAGATAAAAAAATATATATATATAAAATATATATATATATATATATATATTTTTTTTTTTGAGGCAGAGTTTCGCTCTTGTCACCCAGGCTGGAGGAGAGCAATGGCTTGATCTCGGCTCACTGCAATCTCCCTCTCCCAGGTTCAAGCGATTCTCCTGCCTCAGCCTCTTGAGTAGTTGGGATTACAGGCGCCTGACACCATGCCTAGGTAATTTTTATATTTTTAAGTAGAGATGGGGTTTCACCGTGTTGGCCAGGCTGGTTTCGAACTTCTGACCTCAGGTGATCCACCCATCTCAGCCTCCCAAAGCACTGGGATTACAGGTGTGATCCACTGCACCCAGCCACAATATAAATTTTTTGAGGACCAGGTGCTGTGGCTCATGCCTGTAATCCCAGCACATTGGGAGGCTGAGGCAGGAGGATCATTTGAGCCTGGGAGTTTGAGACAAGGCTGGGCCACATAGCAAGACCCTGTCTCCACAATAAAATAAAAAATTAGCCAGGCACGCCCCTGTAGTCCCAGGTACTCAGGAAGCCGAGGCAAAATGATTGCTTGAGCCCAGGAGTTTAAGGCTGCAGTGAGCCATGATCACACCATCACACTCCAAACTGGGTGACAAAGCAAGACCTTGTCTCTGAAAAAAAAAAAAAGAATAAAATAAATACATTTTTTTGATTAATTGTTTTTATTTTTTTATTTTTTATTTTTTGAGACAGAGTCTCGCACTGTTCCCTGGCTGGAGTGCAGTGGCGCAGTCTCGGCTCACTGCAACCTCTGCCTCCCAGGTTCAAGTGACTCTTTGCCTAAGCCTCCCAAGTAGCTGGGATTACAGGCGCCCGCCACCACACCTGGCTAATTTTTTTGTATTTTTAGTAGACACAGGGTTTCACTATGTTGGCCTGGCTGATCTCGAACTCCTGACCTCGTGATCCACCTGCCTCAGCCTCTCAAAGTACTGAGATTACAAGCATGAGCCACTGGGCCTGGCTTGTTATTTCATTTTATCTGCACAATTAACTTTTTTTTTTTTTTTTTTTTTTTTTTTTTTTGAGTCTCGCTCTGTCGCCCAGGCTGGAGTGCTGTGGCCGGATCTCAGCTCACTGCAAGCTCCGCCTCCCGGGTTCCCGCCATTCTCCCGCCTCAGCCTCCCGAGTAGCTGGGACCACAGGCGCCCGCCACCTCGCCCGGCTAATTTTTTGTATTTTTTAGTAGAGACGGGGTTTCACCGTGTTAGCCAGCATGGTCTCGATCTCCTGACCTCGTGATCCGCCCATCTCAGCCTCCCAAAGTGCTGGGATTACAGGCTTGAGCCACCGCGCCCGGCCACAATTAACTTTTTAGTTGGACCTTCTTTTATTATTACAGCAGGCATTTGGCCCATACCTTGTTTTTGTATGACTTATGAGCTAAGAATGGTTTTTACATTGTTTAAGGATTGTGGAAAAAGATGATGAATATGCAGTAGAGAGCATATGTGGACCAGAAAGCCTAAAGTCTTTTTTTTTTTCTTTTTCTTTTTCTTTTTTTTTTTTTTTTTTTTTTTTTGTA
>NC_037668.1:60369212-60415871 GCF_003255815.1 Theropithecus gelada | reverse complement strand
ACAGGCGCCCGCCACCTCGCCCGGCTAATTTTTTGTATTTTTTAGTAGAGACGGGGTTTCACCGTGTTAGCCAGCATGGTCTCGATCTCCTGACCTCGTGATCCGCCCATCTCAGCCTCCCAAAGTGCTGGGATTACAGGCTTGAGCCACCGCGCCCGGCCACAATTAACTTTTTAGTTGGACCTTCTTTTATTATTACAGCAGGCATTTGGCCCATACCTTGTTTTTGTATGACTTATGAGCTAAGAATGGTTTTTACATTGTTTAAGGATTGTGGAAAAAGATGATGAATATGCAGTAGAGAGCATATGTGGACCAGAAAGCCTAAAGTCTTTTTTTTTTTCTTTTTCTTTTTCTTTTTTTTTTTTTTTTTTTTTTGAGAAGGAGTCTCACTTTGTCGCCCATGCTGGAGTGCAGTGGCATGATTTTGGCTCACTGCAACCTCTGCCTCCTGGGTTCAAGCGATTCTCCTGCCTCAGCCTCCCAAGCAGCTGGGACTACAGGCATACGCCACCACACCCCGCTAATTTTTGTATTTTTAGTAGAGAAAGGGTTTTACCATGTTGGCCAGGGTGGTCTTGATCTCTTGACCTCATGATCCACCTGCCCTAGCATCCCAAAATGCTAGGATTACAGGCATGAGCCACCATGCCCAGCCCCTAAAATCTTTATTAACTATCCCTTTCTAAAACAGTGTGCCCATTCCTGCCCTAGAGATTATAACATGTAGCCTTGCAACTTATTACAGTTTAAGTTAGATATTTTTACCACTGCCCAATAATGCAAGAAACATTTTTACTACATTTTTGCTCCAACAACAGTTGGAGTAAAACTCTTTTTTGTTTGTTTGTTTGTTTTCGTTTTTTGAGACAGAGTCTTGCTCTGTTGCCCAGAGTAGAGTGCAGTAGTGCGATCTTGGCTCACTGCAAGCTCCACCTCCTGGGTTCAAGCCATTCTCCTGCCTCAGCCTCCCAAGTAGCTGGGACTACAGGCTAATTTTTTGCATTTTTAGTAGAGATGGGGTTTCACCGTGTTAGCCAGGGTGGTCTCGATCTCCTGACCTTGTGATCTTTCCACCTTGGCCTCCCAAAGTGCTGAGATTACAGGTGTGAGCCACCGTGCCCAGCAAAACTCTTTTTTTTTTTTTTTTTTTTTTGAGACACAGTCTTGCTCTGTCACCAGGCTGGAGTACAGCGATATGATCTTGACTCACTGCAACCTCTGCTTCCTGGGTTCAAGCCATTCTCCTGCCTCAGCCTCCTGAGTAGCTGGGATTACAGGCTCCCACCACCATGCCCAGCTAATTTTTGTATTTTTCGTAGAGACGGGGTTTCACCATATTGGCCAGGATGATCTTGATCCCCTGACCTCGTGATCCGCCCGCCTCAGCCTCCCAGAGTGCTGGGATTACAGGCATGAGTCACCGCGCCCGGCCTCAAAACTCATTTTTTACATAAATTTTAAATCCTTGGCTGGGTGCAGTGGGTCACCCCTGTAATCCCAGCACTTTGGGAGGCCAAGACAGGCAGATCACCTGAGGTCAGAAGTTTGAGACCAGCCTGGCCAACATCATGAAACCCCATTGCTAGTAAAAATACAAAAATTAGCCGGACACGATGGTGTGCACCTATAATCCCAGCTCTTCAAGAGGCTGACACAGGAGAATTCTTGGAGCCTGGCAAGCAGAGGTCGCAGTAAGCCAAGATCGCAGCATTGCACTCTAGGCTGGGCAACAGAAAGAGACTTTATCTCAAAAATAAAATAAAATAAATCTTAAAGACATTATTACAATTTTTTTTTTTTTTTTCTGAGACTGAGACTCCATTGCCCAGGCTGAAGTGCAATGGCGTGATCTCGGCTCACTGCAACATCAGCCTGCCTGTCATGGGATTCTCATGCCTCAGCCTACTGAGTAGCTGGGATTACAGGTGCCCGCCACCACGCCCGGCTAATTTTTGTATTTTTAGTAGAGATGGGGTTTCACCATGTTGGCCAGGCTGGTCTTGAACTCCTGACCTCAAGCGATCCGCCCACCTTGTCCTCCCAAAGTGCTGGGATTACAGGCGTGAGCCACTGCACCCAGCCTATAATTGTTTTTTTTTTTTTGAGACGGAGTCTCGCTCTGTCGCCCAGGCTGGAGTGCAGTGGCCGGATCTCAGCTCATTGCAAGCTCCACCTCCCAGGTTCACGCCATTCTCCTGCCTCAGCTTCCTGAGTAGCTGGGACTACAGGCGCCTGCCACCACGCCCGGCTAGTTTTTTGTATTTTTTAGTAGAGACGAGGTTTCACTGTGTTAGCCAGGATGGTCTCGATCTCCTGACCTCGTGATCCGCCTGTCTCGGCCTCCCAAAGTGCTGGGATTACAGGCTTGAGCCACCGCGCCCAGCCCTATAATTGTTTTTTAAGTCACTTTTCATCTATATCTACCCCTACTTCCCCTTTCTGATACTCTTGATTCTTGCCTGCAGTTCTTTGCTTCTGTGTGAGTTCATTTTCCTTCAACCTAAAGAGCCCCCACTTAGTATTTTGTGTTTGTAGTGCAGTTCTTTCAGTAATGAGTTCTTTCAGCTTTCTTTTATCTGAAAACATCTATTTCTTTCACTGGGTTTGAAATTTGAAGTTTGGAATTATTTTTCTTTTGGCACCTTTAAAGAATCATTGCATTGGCTTCTGACTTCCATAGTTTCCACTGAAAAGTCACCTGTAAGTATTATTGTTTCTCCTTTACAGATAATATGTTTTTTCTCTGACTGCTTTTAAGATTTTTTCTTGTTTCTGATTTTCAGCAATTTGACTGTGATGTTTTTGTTACTGTTTTCTTTGAGACAGGGTCTTGCTTGCATTGCCCAGGCTAGAGTGATTGATCTTGGCTCACTGCAGCCTCCATTTCCTGGGCGCAGGTGATCCTGCCACCTCAGCCTCCCAAGTAGCTGGGACTATGGATGTGCGCCACCACACCTGGCTAATTTTTGTATTTTTTTACGGAGATGGAGTTTCACCATGTTGGCCAGGCTAGTCTCATACTCCTGAGCTCAAATGATTTGCCTGCCTTGGCCTCCCAAATTGCTAGAATTACAGGTGTGAACCGCTGTGCCTGACCAGCAATGATGTTTTCAGCTATAGTTTTCTTTGTATTTGTCCTGCTTAGATTTTGCTGAGCTTCTTGGACCAGTGGATTTGTTTTCATCAAATTTGGGTAATTGTCTGCCATGATTTCCTCAAATACTGCTTCTCTCTTTTTCTCTTTCTCCTCTAGGGACTTTATAAAACTCATGTTTCATATTCTGTTCTGTTGTTTTCCTTTCTTTGTTCCCTCTGTGCTTTAGTTTGGATCTGTTCTGTTGAACTTTCTTCAAGTTTATCAATCCTGTCTTCTGTTAAATCCAGTATTAAATTGTGACATTTTAGAACTTCCATTTGATTCTTGTTGTAGATTCCAATTATCTTTTACAGTTCTCTTTCATCCATTTTTGTCTGTCTTTTCTTATTTCCTTTTTGGTTTGTTTTTCCTGCCTATTCTGCCTAGGTACTCTTATTTTCTTTAACATACCAGTCACAGTTATTTTGGCATCATGGCCTGTTTACTGCAATATCTGGATTGTTTCTGAATCTGTTTCTATTGACTATTTTCTCTTGACTGTCAACCACCTTTCTCTGCTTCCCATTTCTAGTATATATATATATATATATATTTTTTTTTTTTTTTGTATCAAAGGGATTATAGATGCATTGTAGACCCTCTGGATTATGTTTATAGGATGCTATGTTTTCTGTAGATTGCTAAATTACTGACTTATCACCTGGGTTCTGTCAGGGGTTGGTTTTAGGCTTTGTTAGAACACATCTACTTCAGCTTGGCCTTTACTCCTGTGGTGTGGTCCTTGTTCCTAGAGCATGGCCTTTCTAAAGACTCAAACTGAAATATCAGGGTGTTCAGAAAGCCCTCTCTACTTTGATTGGACCTAAACTTTCATCTCTGTCTCCCCAATACTGTGCAGCCTCCAAAATCTTTGCTGAGGTCTCCAGCCTTCCAGAGCCTGTTCTCTGCCAGACTTCCTGGTATCTCACTATGTGCATACACAGTTATGAGTCAGCCAAGAAGTCAGTGGGGAATTTTGACATAGGCTGAGGAACCCATCCCAATCCCTAGCGTCCTGCAGCCCTGAACTCCAGTAGCCGTTTCCCCTGCTTAGTCTCTTACTGTCTGCTTGGTCTCTTTTTCTCAGCACCTGGTTCGCAAAAAAATACTCTCAGTGAGAAAGCAAAGGCGAGTGTGTAGTCACCTTACTTCCCTTCGCTCAAGATTTGCTGCCCTGTTGGGTTTTTTTGTTTTGTTTTTTGTTTTTGTTTTTTGAGGTGGAGTCTCGCTCTTGTTGTCCAGGCTGCAGTGCAGTGGCACGATCTCGGCTCACTGCAACCTCTGCCTCCCGGGTTCAAGCAATCCTACTGCCTCAGCCTCCCGAGTAGCTGGGATTAATTACAGGTGCCTGCCACCACACTCGGCTAATTTTTGTATTCTTAGTAGAGATGGGGTTTCACCATGTTGGCCAGGCTCATCTCGAACTCCTAACCTTAGGTGATCCACCCACCTCAGCCTCCCAAAGTGCTGGGATTAGAGGTGTGAGCCACCGCGCCCAGCTTACCCTGTTGTTTTATGTATTTCCATCTTTTATTGTTGTTTACGGTGACGTAAATCCAATAGCCTCACAATGTAATACGATAGAAAAGCAGTAGGGAAAAAAACTTTGCTTGAATTACAATCACTGTCAAAAACTAAATCTTTATATTTGGTATAAAAAGATTGGAAGCAATATAACAGCTACTCAGTTGCTGGCCAAGTTAGATGAGATCAGGGCACTGAGGAGGAACTTAGACTAATACCTGCTTTTATGTGTTTATCTGATCTCTCAGTACCTCCCTGCACTTGGCTATTCAAAACGGGTCCATCTGATGAATCCTATGGTTCCAGGATTAACAGGCAGCAAAATGAGCTCTTCAGAAGAGGTAAGTTGTCAGCTGAGACTTGAACTTAGAAATCTTCAGCCTCAGTGGACAGATGGAGGACTGAAAAGAACAGTGACCTGGCTAACTAGAATTCTCCAATATTTGAGTTAGAAGGTGCCTTACACCATTCAATTCTTTCAGTGGTTCTTTAGTATCAAAGGATCCAGAGCAGTCCTGATGAGATCTAATCATAACTTAATGGTTTTTGCTGCTGATAAAAAATATATATAAGCAAAAGTAATGTCTTTGTTCATAGAACTGTGATAAAATTCAGCCTTATTAATGAGAGCACTATGGTTGCCTTTCACTAATTAGCATTTTGATTCCTAGGGTAATACTTGATATCACTAATATTATGATATCTTTTAATATTTAAGAGTCCCTCTGGAGCTCATGTACTTGAGGGAAAGTTCACTTTGATTCTGATCATTAGAGCGTGGAAATCCAAAGATGTGAAAGGTTGAGTTCTGGGTTCCCAAACATGGCTTATCTTCAGAATCATCTAGGGAATTAAAAAAAAAAAAACAAAAAAAAGTGTTGATTAGACCTTGTCCACAGAGATTCTGATAAAGTAGTTCTGAGAGGAACTCAGGAATCTGTATTTCCTTCCTTCCTTCCTTCCTTCCTTCCTTCCTCTCCCTTTTTTTTTTTTTTTTTTTTTTCCTTTTTCTGAGATAGTTTCACTGTGTTACCCAGGCTGGAGTGCAGTGGTGCGATCTCAGCTTACTGCAACCTCCGCCTCCTGGGTTCAAGCAATTCTCCTGCCTCAGCCTCCTGAGTAGCTTGGGACTACAGGTGCCTACCAACACGCTTAGCTAATTTTTGTATTTTTTAGTAGAGACGGGGTTTCGCCGTGTTGGCCAGGCTGGTCTCAAACTCCTAACCGCAAGTGATCTGCCCTCCTCGGCCTCCCAAAGTGCTGGGATTATGGGTGTGACTCACCGTGCCTGACCAGGAATCTGTATTTTCTTTGAAGTCCTACTAGGTGATTCTGGTTTAAGTCACATCTGGACACTCATCTAGTTCTTTAAATATGACATCTCAAACTTTGATCAGACATTGGTGATTATATGCATGTATACTGTTGTATTTTTTTGTTTTTGTTGTTGTTTTCCTCCAACCTCACCCCATTACCATTTTGTTTTCTTTTTTTTTTTTTAGATGGAGTCTTGCTCTGTCGCCCAGGCTGGAGTGCAGTGGCATGATCTCAGCTCACTGCAGCCTCTGTCTCCTGGGTTCAAGCAATTCTCCTGCCTCAGCCTCCTGAGTAGCTGGGATTACAGGCACGTGCCACCACGCCTGGCTAATTTTTGTGTTTTTAGTAGAGAAGGGGTTTCACCATCTTGGCCAGGCTGGTCTTGAACTCCTAACCTCGTGATCCACCCTCCTCGGCCTTCCAAAGTGCTGGGATTCCAGGTGTGAGCCACTGCGTCTGACCTCCCTGTTACCATATTTTTAAAGAATATACTCATTCCCTTTTCTCTCATATTAAAATGCTCCTTATGTCACTTATTACTCTGACAAATATCATATCACTCATCCTGTTTGGTGACATTTGCTGTTTCTTCACCCTGGTAATCAGGCCTAGCAATAGTTCCCAAATCAGAATCACTTGGAGAAGTTTATATATATATGTGTTTCACCATGTTGGACAGGCTGGTTTCAAACTCCTGACCTCAGGTGATCCGTCTGCCTTGGCTTCCCAAGGTGCTGGGATTATAGGCGTGAGCCACTGCGCCGGCCTTTTTTTAAAATTATATATATATAATATATGATATATGCAATATATATAATATATATTAAAGTAAATATATATTATATAATAAATATATAGTAATAATAAACCCAGCCAAAAAGTTTTTTAAAATACAAATTTAAGCCGGGCCTGGTGGCTCACGCCTGTAATCGCAGCACTTTGGGAGGCCGAGGCAGACGGATCACGAGGTCAGGAGATCAAGACAATCCTGGCTAACACAGTGAAACCCCGTCTCTACTAAAAATACAAAAAATTAGCCGGGCGTGGTGGCGGGCGCCTGTAGTCCCAGCTACTCCAGAGGCCGAGGCAGGAGAATGGCGTGAACCCAGGAGGTGGAGCTTGCAGTGAACCGAGATGGCGCCACTACACTCCAGCCTGAGCGACAGAGCGAGACTCCATCTCAAGAAAAAAATAAAATAAAATAAAATAAATAGAATAGAATAAACAAATTTAAAAAAAAAAGACCGGCGTGGTGGCTTATGCCTGTAATCCCAGCACCTTGGGAGGCCAAGGCAGACGAATCACCTGAGGTCAGGAGTTCGAGACCAACCTGTCCAACATGGTGAAACCCCATTTCTAATAAAAGTACAAAAATTAGCCAGGCGTGGTGGCAGGTGCCTGTAATCCCAGCTACTCGGGAGGCTTAGGCAGGATAACTGCTTGAACCCAGGAGGCAGAGGTTGCAGTGAGCCGAGATCATGCCATTGCACTCCAGCCTGGGCAACAAGAGCGAGACTCCCTCTCAAAAAAAAAACAGGCCAGGGACAGTGGCTCACACCTATAATCCCAGTACTTTGTGAGGCCAAGGCAGGTGGATCACCTGAGGTTAGGGGTTCCAGACCAGCCTGGCCAACATGGTGAAACCCCTTCTCTACTAAAAATGCAAAATTCAGCTGGGTGTGGTGGCATGCACCTGTAATCCCAGCTACTCAGGAGGCTGGGCAGGAGAATCACTTGAACCCAGGAGGCAGAGGTTGCACTGAGTCAAGATTGTGTCACTGCACTCCAGCCTAGGCCACAGAGTGAGACTCCATCTCAAAAAAAATAAAAATAAAAAAAAAAAATAAAAGATTGCCTGGCCCAATCCCAAGAGATTTTGACTCATTAGGTTTGGGTGGAACCCAGTAAAAGGTGATTCATATACTGTCACATGTGAGCTAGAATTTGGTAACCACTGAACTCAAATGACCATGAACTCACTCTTTCCAAATAAGAAACAAAGCCTATTACCTAAAAAGGAAAAATGACTGTAGATAATATATAATACCTAGTGTGGCTGATTGCTGTGAACCAGTAGCCTCACACATTGTTGACAGCAATGTTGATTAGGATACCTTTCAAAAACCAATTTTGAACCTAGCAATTTTGGGCAGCTTAATGAAATGATTCTAGAGAAGGCAAAAAAACTCTGCAAAGATGTCCAATGTAGCATTATATGTAATTTGTAAAAATTAGCATAGAATCTAAGAGTTTGGAGTTTGTTAAATTATGTTTCCACTAATTATTGGGAATATAATACAGCATAAAAACTGTAAGTAGGCCATACATTGTGGTTCACACCTGTAATCCTAGCATTTTGGGAAGCCAAAGTAGGCAGCTAACTCAAGTCCAGGGGTTCAAGACCAGCCTTGGCAACATGATAAAACCCCATCACTACAAAAAATTTTAACAGCTAGGCATGGTGGCATGCACCAATAGTCCCAGCTACATGGGAGGCTGAGGTAGGAGGACTACTTGAGCCTGGGAGGCAAAGGTTGCAGTGGGCCATGATCATGCCACCACACTCCAGCCTGGGTGGCAAAGCAAGTGAGATCCTATCAATCCCAACACTTTGGGAAGCTGAGGCAGGAGGATTGCTAGAGGCCAGGAGTTTGAGACTGTCCTGGGCAACACAGTGAGACCCCATTTTAACAAAAATAAAAATTTGCTAGGCATGCCAGGCGCAGTGGCTCACGCCTGTAATCCCAGCACTTTGGGAGACCAAGGCAGGTGGATCACCTAAGGTCGAGAGTTCGACACCAGCCTGACCAACATGGAGAAACTCTGTCTCTACTAAAAATACAAAATTAGCCGGGCATGGTGGTGCATGCCTGTAATCCCAGCTACTTGGGAGGCTGAGGCAGGAGAACCGCTTGAACCCGGGAGGCGGAGGTTGCGGTGAGCAGAGATCACGCCATTGCACTCCAGCCTGGACAACAAAAGCAAAACTCTGTCTCAAAAAAAATTAGCCAGGTATGGTTGTGTACACCTGTAGTCCTAGCTCCTCATGAGGCTGAGGTCAGAGGATCACTTAATGGCAGGAGTTTGAGGTTACAGTGGACTATAATTGCACCACTGTACTCCATCCTGAGCAACAGAGCGAGACCATCTCAAAAGAAAAAAAAATTATAAGGAAGGACCAGGTAGCCACTCAGAAATACTTAAAAGATAGACATTTATTCTCCAACTACAAATTCATAACAATTTTGTGTGCTATAAACAGCCTGAGAAGAACACAAAAAATAAAATAGTTTAATTTGTTAGATGGCAGGATTTTGAGTGGTTTTTCACTCTGTCGCCCAGGCTGGAGTGTAGTGGCATGATCATGCCTTGCAGTTTCAACCTCCTGGGCTCAAGTGATCCTCCTGCCTCAGCCTCCCGAGTAGCTGGGACCACAGGTGCATACTACCACACCCAGCTATTCTTTTGTTTTCAGTAGAGATGAGGTCTTACTGTGTTGCCCATGCTGGTCTTGAACTCCTGGGCTCAAGCGACCCTCCAGCCTCCCAAAGTAGTAAGACTACAGGCGTGAGCCACTGTGCCCAGCCTAATGTTAAAATATTTTTATTGCCGGGGCATGGTGGCCCACGCCTGTAATCCCAGCACTTTGAGAGACCAAGGCAGGCGGATCACTAGGTCAGGAGATCGAGACCATCCTGGCTACCACCGTGAAACCCCATCTCTACTAAAAATGCAAAAACAAAATTAGCTGAGTGTGGTGATGGGCACCTGTAGTCCCAGCTATTCAGGAGGATGAGGCAGGAGAATGGTGTGAACCCAGGAGGCGGAGCTTGCAGTGAGCAAAGATCACACCACTGCACTCCAGCCTGGGCGACAGAGTGAGACTCCGTCTCAAAAATATGTATATATATATATTTTTATTTATTTTTACCATGTCCACAGGAAAATATCTGCAAGCACCTAATGTTAAAATCTTTGTAAAAAAATTTTTTTTAGCTAGGCACAGTGGCTCACACCCTTAATCCCATCACTTTGGGAGGCCAAGGCAGGAGAATTGCTTGAGCCCAGAAATTTGAGACCCGCCTGGGCCACATGATGAAACCCTGTCTCTACAAAAAATAGAAGAATTAACTGAGCATGGTGACACATTCCTGTAGTCCCAGCTTTCCAGGACTCTGAGATGGGAGAATCTCTTGAGCCCAGGAGGTTGAGGCTGCGGTGAGTCAGGATTGTGCCACTGCACTCCAGCCTGGGCGACAGAGAAGAAAAAACAAAATTTAGCTCATATCAGTTGAGCATATTCTCATTTTAAACCACAAGAGGTCCTTTTCCCTTCCATGACTTCTAGGAGTCCAAGATTGATCTCCTTGATCGGAAGGAGGATGTGAAGAAAAAACTGAAGAAGGCCTTCTGTGAGCCAGGAAATGTGGAGAACAATGGGGTTCTGTCCTTCATCAAGCATGTCCTTTTTCCTCTTAAGTCCGGTAATACTCTCTGTTTTCTTCCTAGAGGCCAGGCTAGAATAGAAAAATTCGTGCTGTGATCGTACCTGTGATTTGTCACAGACTGTTCCTCCAGGGACTGGCTGCCCTGATTCTCTGCTCTGATTTCTTACATATTAAAGTATGAATGATGTTGAGATGTAATTTAATTGTTCATATATTCATTACCAGGCTAGGTTCTGAGGGAATATTGGAGTGGGCAGAGGTGTTAGAAGTAAGGGTGGGGGCAGACATGTTGAACTAGAGGAATACAACAAAATAGATATAAGCCACAAGCCTTCCCCTGAAGCAGCTGAGATGCTAGCTGGGTATACAATAGTGCCATTCATCCAATCTAAGAATAATAAAATACCATACCATAAAGTTCAGAATATATGGCAAAAACTACAAATAGTCATGCATGTGGGTTAGGAATGCCGATTCTGCCACTGTCAATGAGTTTGCTGACATGGATCCTTTTCCTTACAGAGTTTGTGATCCTACGAGATGAGAAATGGGGTGGAAACAAAACCTACACAGCTTACACGGACCTGGAAAAGGACTTTGCTGCTGAGGTAATATGAAAGGAAAAGGAATCCTTTCCTGAAGATCTGTATTTTATTTTTTGCTGACTGTTAGAACTTTAGAACAACTTGTTCTGTGTAGAAGTAAGCTGCCTGGTATTTTTTCTCTACTTTTGGTAATCTCACCAGTGTCTATTTTCCTTCAAAACTGCAGTTTTGGTTAAAGTTTCTTGTCAGTTAGCTTTTCTGATTTAGGAATTTCGTTAATGCAGATGGATTTCTATCCCTCAGGGCCCTTTAAGGCCTTACCTGGCAGGGACTCTCTCTCACCTCTTCTCAGGAAACATTTTTCATCAGTAAATGTCTGTAATCTTATGCACGCGGGTGGTCCCTTTAGGATGTACAAAAGCAGTACTCATTCAGTAGAAACCGTACTTCTTCAAGTACCCATACAACCATTCAACCATTCTGTTTTTCACTTTCTGTACCATATTCAATAAATTACATGAGATACTAAAAAAAAAAAAAGAAAGAAAGAGAGAAAGAAAAGAATGTACTGGGCACAGCGGCTCACGCCTATAATCCCAGCACTTTGAGAGGCTGAGGTGGGCGGATCACCTAAGGTCGGGAGTTCAAGACCAGCCTGACTAACATGGAGAAACCCCGTCTTTACTAAAAATACAAAAAATTAGCCAGGCATGGTGGCGCGCGTCTGTAATCCCAGCTACTCGGGAGGCTGAGGCAGGAGAATTGCTTGAACCTGGGAGGCGGAAGTTGTGGTGAGCTGAGATCGCGCCACTGCACTCCAGCCTGGGCAACAGGAGTGAAACTCTGTTTCAAAAAGAAAGAAAGAAAGGAAAAGAAAAGAAAGAAAGATAATCCCCACGGAACTCTGCCAGACCTCTCCATCTCGGCCTGCCAGGTTTGTAGTTATATGCCACAGGGGTTTTTTTCTGTGTTTTTGCGGGTTTTTTTTTTTTGTTTTTTTGTTTTTTTTTTTTTGAGATGGAGTCTCACTCCGTCACCTAGGCTGGAGTGCAGTGGCACAATCTTGGCTCACTGCAACCTGTGCCTCCAAGGTTCAAGCGATTCTCCTGCCTCAGCCTCCCAAGTACTTGGGATTACAGGTGCCTGCCACCACACCGGCTAATTTTTGTATTTTTTAGTAGAGATGGGGTTTCACCATGTTGGCTGGACTGGTCTTGAACTCCTGACCTCAGGTAATCTGCCCACCTCGGCCTCCCAAATTGCTGGGATTACAGGTGTGAGCCCCCGCGCCCAGCCAGGGCTCTGTCTATGCTCTCCAGGGCTGCATATTTTGTTAATGGCTTCGATGAGGATTCAGGTGGTTCCCAGATTCGATAGGCAAATGGTACAAAGCTAACATACTGGTGCTTTAATCACTCTCCAAAGGACTTAGCAGGCTGGAATAAAGAACTGAACTCAGCAAAGATGAAGTATTTCAGTAACAGGTGCAAAATCAGGGTTCAAAAATAAGAGATAATTATAAAAGGACAGAATAGAGGCTCCTATTCATTTCAACAGACACTTTAACAAAAGACTTACTAGGTGCCCATGTGTTAGGCACTATGCTAGGGACTGGTATTACACAGAGGGTTCAGTCCTCCTAAAGCTCAGTCCAGTAGGAGAGGCAGACTTGTAAATATTTCATTGGCTGCATTTTACATATGTATCTATATATATATTTTAACATATGTGTGTATATATGTGAATATAAGGTGTGAAAATATATATTACATGTGAATATATATAATGAAAAGAATATATATATGTATATATATACACCAGAAATAATATAGGAGGAAGTGATTAACTGACTCTCTAGAAAAGCTTGTGGAGGAGACACTATCCAAGCACTATTTTGCTTGAGGAATAGGAGTTCACAAGGAAATCTGTGAGGTAATAAATTGTACAAAGACATGGTAGGATGAAACAGCATGATGTATGAGGAATTGCAGGTGGTTTGATCTGACTAGAGTATAAAAGGTGAGGGGGGGTATTGTGGGATAGATAGGCAGGGCCAGGTCACAAAGGGAAGACATAATACCGTATATAGGGAATGAAATGGGAGGTGTTGGCCGGGCGCGGTGGCTCAAGCCTGTAATCCCAGCACTTTGGGAGGCCGAGACGGGCGGATCACAAGGTCAGGAGATCAAGACCATCCTGGCTAACACGGTGAAACCCTGTCTCTACTAAAACAAACAAAAAAAAACTAGCCAGGCGAGGTGGCGGGCGCCTGTAGTCCCAGCTACTCGGGAGGCTGAGGCAGGAGAATGGCGTAAACCTGGGAGGTGGAGCTTGCAGTGAGCTGAGATCCAGCCACTGCACTCCAGCCTGGGCGACAGAGCGAGACTCCGTCTCAAAAAAAAAAAAAAAAAGAAATGGGAGGTGTTGTGATTGATTCTGAATTCAGGTCCAATCAATTTATTGGGGCTGTTAGAAATGTTAATATATGCCAGGTGCAGTGGCTCACACCTGTAATCTCAGCACTTTGGGAGGCCAAGGCAGGAGAATTGACTTGAGCTCAGGAGTTGAAGACTAGCCTGGGCAACATAGTGAGTGAGACTCTGTCTCTACAAAAAAAAAAAAAAAAAAAAAAAATACTGGCCAGCCATGATGGCGCATGCCTATAGTCGCAGCTACTGGGAAGGCTGAGGTGGGAGGATCGCTTGAGCCCAGGAAGGAGATCAAAGCTGCAGTGAGCCATGATTGCATCACTGCACTCCAGCTGGGTAACAGCGTGACCATGTCTCAGAAAAAAAGTCTTTTGTGGGAATTAGGAATAGATGAAATGCCTCAGAAAAAAGGCCTGCAGCCACGTTATCCAACAGTACTTTCTGTGGTGGTGGATATGCCCTATCTGTACTGCCTGATACAGAGGCCACATGTGGCTGTTGAGCACTTGCAATGTGGCAGGCGCAGCTGAAGAAGGGAATTTCAGTTTACATTTAAATACCCACACAAGGCTAGTAACCACCATATTGGACAGCGGCAGCCCTAGAGCTTTTTATTAAACTTAAATATTCCCAAGGAAATGAAGAAGTAGCATCAGAAACAAAAATGTTCGCATTGTTGTATTAAAAGTGTTCATTCCTAAGGGATGTCCCCTCAGAATATCTAGAAGATTCTTTCAGACCAGATTTGAGATATAAAAAAGGCAGTCAGCCAAGTACGGTGGCTCACACCTGTAATCCCAGCACTTTGGGAGGCTGAGGCAGGTGGATCACGAGGTCAGGAGTTCAAGACCAGTCTGGGCAACACGGTGAAACCATGTCTGTACTAAAATACAAAAAATTAGCTGGGCGTGGCTGCATGCGACTGTAGTCCCAGCTACTCAGGAGGCTGAGGCAGGAGAATCGCTTGAACCCGGGAGGCGGAGGTTGCAGTGAGTTGAAATTGCGCCACTGCACCCCAGCCTGGGCAATGGAGCAAGACTCAAAAAAAGGGCAGTCACAGGACACAAGGAACAAAATGGAATTACTGAACTATTACCATGTACCAGCAGTGTTATCATTTTCACCCACATTCAGTGATTTAACCCTCATCCCCATCCTGTGAGATATAGCTATTACTAGCCTCACTTTATAAGTAACAAAGCCAACACTGGCCGAGTGCATTGGCTCGTGCCTGTAATCCCAGCACTTTGGGAGGCAGAGGCAGGCAGATTGCCTGAACCCAGGAGTTCAAGATCAGCCTGGGTAACATAGCGAGATCCTGTCTCTACAAAAAGAAAAGAAAAAAAGAATCAGCCAAAGCTTAGAGGGGTTATGTGCCTAGTTTGGAGTCACACACAGCTAGC
Source organism: Theropithecus gelada (assembly GCF_003255815.1). NCBI lineage: Eukaryota > Metazoa > Chordata > Mammalia > Primates > Cercopithecidae > Theropithecus > Theropithecus gelada. Next base: position 60,401,066 of record NC_037668.1, on the reverse strand, counting down.
TGGGAATCTAATCTGGGTCTGTCGAACTCCAAAGCCCTTGCTCTTTCTTCTTACTCAGCTCTCTCCCTCAGGTTATCTTTAGGCCTTGGATTACCTATGTGAATGTTTCTCTGCTTGTAAATACCACTTGGTCTGTGACCCTACTCTAAGCATAAATGGAGGGACTAGAAGAATTAGACTAACAAATACATTCAGCTCCTAAACACCCTCAAGTTAGTATAGATTTCAGAATCAAAAGACTTGGATTTCGGACACGTTAGTCTTTCTGAATGTGTTTTCCCTTCTCTCTTCTACCTGCCTCACAAGATTATCACAAGGATCAAATAAGACTGTTGGGAAAAACTCCCTTGATCCTACTTTCTTGGATTCAGGTGTCCTGTGCCCTATTCTAGACCTTATCTCACTAGGTCTTGTTTGATTCTGCAGGTTGTACATCCTGGAGACCTAAAGAATTCTGTTGAAGTCGCGCTGAACAAGTTGCTGGATCCAATCCGGGAAAAGTTTAATACCCCTGCCCTGAAGAAACTGGCCAGCGCTGCCTACCCAGATCCCTCGAAGCAGAGTAAGGCCAGCCAGAAAGGGGCCAATGTCATCAGGAGAGGGAGCTTGTCAATGAGCCTTGGAAAAATGCCTGTCTTCAGTTGAGGGCACAACAACCCAGGGGGTCTGAGTGCAGGAATGTCACGTCCTACTGGCTCCTAGAATGGAACTTGAGTCATTTTGATTTGGGTTTGGTGAACACCAGGAAGTGATCACATCCTTTTGTACCAGCATTGCTGAGAGCTGCTGGTGTAAGATATATACTTTGGTTCTTCTAGTCTGTTTGCTAAATCTGCCTCTTTATTAAAGATAGTGACTGGGGCCAGACACAGTTGCTTACACCTGTAATCTTAACACTTTGGAAGGCTGAGGCAGGTGGATCACTTGAGCCGAAAAGTTAGAGATCAAAACCCAGTCTCTACGGCCCCCCCACAAAAAAAAAAATTAGCCGGGCATAGTAGCACATGCCTGTAGTCCCAGGTACTTGGGAGGCTGAGGTGAGAGGATCACCTGAGCATGGGGAAGTTGACACTGCAGTGAACCATGATTGCACCACTGCACTCCAGCCTGGGCAACAGAGTGAGACTCTATGTCTCAAAAAAGGAAAAATGATAGAAATTAGGTTAGACCTATTATACCCAACTGGTATATAGACAGTCTCTTATACAGCTGTTGGGCAGAGCCTGCAGAGCTTAGAGAAGCTTATCTTTAGATTCTCCCAGTTTCCTTCTATGTGCATAGGCCTGGCTCTTAGTTGGCCATCCACTTACGCAAAATGCTGAGATACTGGCATTGATAGCTTTGTGCGACCCTTCTAGAAAAAAACTAAGTAACTGAGTAAAATTTTTTTTTTTTTTTTTTTTTTTTAATTTTTCAAAAAGAGACGGTCTGGCTCTGTTGCCCAGGCTGGTCTTTAACTCCTGGGCTTAAGCAGTCCTCCCGCCTTGGCCTCCCAAAGTGCTAGAATTACAAGTGTGAGCCACCACACCTGGCCAAGACTCAGCAAATTCTATATAGAATGCATGAATGGAAATACCTAAAGGAGGCAAAGTTACTACTGCTCCCTCCCCTCTAGTCTAATAATTGAGGGAGAGAACAGATGAAAATCAGGTTTGTCATGTCTGAAAGGTTGCCAACCCAGTATTAAAGAAGTTATAACTCAGTAGACTCTGGGGATTCTACGCTAAATCTTACCTAATATCAGTGTCTTCACGTGGTGTGATCAGCAGCTGATCTGCCACAGGGAAGAATTCTACCTCATGGGGTTCTTCTCATTCCTAGAGCCAATGGCCAAAGGCCCTGCCAAGAATTCAGAACCAGAGGAGGTCATCCCATCCCGGCTGGATATCCGTGTGGGGAAAATCATCACTGTGGAGAAGGTACTCATTTTTCACCACATCTCAGAGAGGCAGATGGGGTCAGGTTTGTCTGTTTCCATCCGGAGGAAACGTGGCCTGGAGATGGGAAGTAACATCCTGAGGTCATATTGCAAGTCAGAGTGCAGGTGTCTAATTCCAGGCATCAGGCTTTCTGTTGCGATTGTCGCCTGTGGACATTACGCAACCAAACACAGCCAGGAACTCGGCATGGGGGACGGATGTTAGTCAGAGGGAACTTGTTTATCTGTTAAATCTGGTCTGATGGACTCATCTGATCCCCATCAGCTTGCCTGGACTAGCTACAGGCCTCATCTTGGATGAGCCACTTTGCCCGCTTCAGAAAGTGGTAGAGGGAAGATGACTTCCTTTTTCCCAGAGACAGAAGGTTATGCACCCAGTGGCCTGGGACCATTGTTCTGGGCTTTTTTTCCCTTCAGCATTGATTTGCTTCTCACTGTGTACCCCAACCACCAAAACCACCCTAAGATCAATTCTGGTGCTCCTGCATCAGATGGCAAGGCCAGCAATTGTCCCCCTCCCATCTCCCAGCCTACCTAGGACCTGTCTGGTGCAGCACGTGCACCATAATGGTAGCCATCTAGACAGTCTGGGTCGTTTAATCTCTATTAGAGATCCTTCCACCTCTTAACACGAGCATCTAGGTCCATTTTACTCAAATCTGGCCTCAGTTGAGAGCAGAATATACCTTCAGAGCCCATTCTCCTGTCTGCTGTCTGGGACCCAGAAAGAAAGTTAGCTCTAGGGGGTCCTTCCAGGGCCTCTGTAAGGAGTGGGTGCTCTTTTCTGGAATCCAAGAGTTCACCAGGCTGCTTTTCTAATGGATAATGATGCTCTTCCTCCTGATGTCTCCCTGGCAGCACCCAGATGCAGACAGCCTGTATGTGGAGAAGATTGACGTGGGGGAAGCTGAACCACGGACTGTGGTGAGCGGCCTGGTACAGTTCGTGCCCAAAGAGGAACTGCAGGACAGGCTGGTAGTGGTGCTCTGCAACCTGAAACCCCAGAAGATGAGAGGAGTCGAGTCCCAAGGCATGCTTCTGTGTGCTTCTATGTGAGTGAGGACTTGGGGTGGGGCACAGGAGCTGGGGAGGCCAGGAAGAGTGGGGAATCAGCCCATATGAAGTCCTTCCACACACCAGGTGGAAGCTGTGAGAACACGTGCCTCTTCCTCGCTAATGCCAAAAGTTGATGCATGAAGGACTTACTGTACAAGTACTGTGAATGAAGCATTTTACCTACAGTTAATTTTGTTAAAATAGAAATGGAGGGCTCAAACCAGTACATGTCCAAGTCTTACTGCTAGTAAGGAGTGGTGCAGGGATTCAAATCCCAGTTTTGATGTCTATAAAGTCCTTGCTATGTTATTTTATACTTCCTCCCCTAGAAACACAGATTTTGGTATCTCTCCTGACACACAATTTTGGTATAGCCTGGGTTAATCTAACCCTGGTGATGTGCAGAGATGTAGCAAGATAAGAGGACCTCCTGGGGCTCTGGTACTGAGGATGCCCTAAATCCCATCAGGGCCCCTGTGTAAAGGCCCAGATTGCTTTGGCCTCCACAGTCACTGGAACCCATCCATAACCTCACCCTTCCCTTGTCCTGTGTGTCTTCCCAGAGAAGGGATAAACCGCCAGGTTGAACCTCTGGACCCTCCGGCAGGCTCTGCTCCTGGTGAGCGCGTGTTTGTGAAGGGCTATGAAAAGGGCCAACCAGATGAGGAGCTCAAGCCCAAGAAGAAAGTCTTCGAGAAGTTGCAGGTAAAAAGCTGTAATTGTTCTCCTTCTTGGCTGGGCTGCCTGGACTGTGTCTCCAGGCTGTCCTGTTACTGAAGCCATAGCTGCCCCTCTCTGTTGGGACTTCCTGCATTTGAGTCCCTCTCTTCCTCCTCCTCTCCAGATCTTTCTGAATTCAAGGTGCCTGAGGAGCATGGGGGTCTTAGGACCTTGCATTACATCTCCGACAGATCATTTGAGGCCCTGTGTGAGGGACTTCAGACATTTCTTCATTTGATCTTCAGTCTGTGATAGGAGATTATCCCCATTTTACCTGGCAGGTTACCTGACAAGGCCACATAGGGTCACCAGAAATAATGAGGGCAGGGCCAGGTGCGGTGGCTCACTCCTATAATCCCAGCACGTTGGAAGGCCAAGGCAGGCAGATCACCTGAGGTCAGGAATTCAAGACCAGCCTGGCCAACGTGGTAAAACCCTGTCTCTACTAAAAATACAAAAAATTAGCCGGGCATGGTGGTGGGTGCCTGTAATCCCAGCTACTCCGGAGGCCGAGGCAGGAGAATTGCTTGAACCTGGGAGGCAGAGGTTGCAGTGAGCCAAGATCATGCCATTGCACTCCAGCCTGGGCAACAAGATTGAAACTCCGTCTCAAAAAAAAAAAAAGAAAAGAAATGATAAGGCCAGGATCAAAACCTTCCCAGGGTCCCTCCTGCCTACCTTGAGTTTAGAGCACTCGTTGTCTCCTTGCTTTCTGGACAATGAAGATCTGGCCTTCCCCAGTGATCCTTGAATTTATTCATTCATTCATTTAACGAATGCTGAGTCCATAATGTAGGTGTCAGGCAGTATTCTGGGTGCTTGGCCTACCTCAATGAATAAAGCAGTAGGGGTTGACTCTCCTCATGGAACTAACACTTATGGGTGACTCTTTCTAGTTAATACCGTGTTTCTTCAGTGAGATAGGTAAGTGCTTCTGGAGGACACTGAGAGTCGTTTCTACTCTCCATCCTCTTGCATGAGGCCATTTGCTTTGCCTACTCCCTCCTTTCCTGGTTTTCTAGGCTGACTTTGTGAATCTCTTTTTTCTGGCTATAAAATAAATTTTCATGGTAGAAAACATCTAAAATATAGGAGAAAAACAAACAGAAAAACCACAATATCCTAGTCCTGCCACCTAGAGATACTAAAGAATGTCATTAGTGATTATTTCCTTCTGGTCTTTTGCTATGCTTGGAGTGATAATACGTTTACAGTTTGTCATGCTAAATGCTGTTTATTAATTAGAAACAGGGTCTCACTCTCACCCAAGCTGGATTACAGTGGTACCATCATAGCTCCCTGTAACCTCAAGCCTGTAAACCTCCTGGACTCAAGTGATTCTCCCGCCTCACTCAGCCTTGCAAAGCACTGGAATTATAGGCATGAGCTACTGTACCTGGCCATGATTTTTATTTTATTTTATTTTATTTATTTATTTATTTATCCTTCCTAGATGGAGTCTTGCTCTGTCGCCCAAACTGGAGTGCAGTGGCACAATCTCAGCTCACTGCAACCTCCGCCTCCCAGGTTCAAGCAATTCTCCTGCTTCAGCCTCCTAAGTAGCTGGGATTACAGGTGCCTGCCACCACATGCAGCTGATTTTTGTATTTTTAGTAGAGATGGGGTTTCACCATGTTGGCCAGGCTGGTTTCAAGCTCCTGACCTCATGATCCACCCACCTGGGCCTCCCAAAGCGCTGGGATTACAGGCATGAGCCACTGCGCCGAGCCTCCTGGCCATGATTTCTTTCACGCCTCTAATCCTAGCACTTTGGGAGGCTGAGGAAGGCAGATCGCCTGAGGGCGGGAGTTCAAGACCAACCTGACCAACATGGAGATCTACTAAAAATACAAAATTAGCCAGGCATGGTGGCATATGCCTGTGATCCCAGCTACTTAGGAGGCTTAGGCAGGAGAATCGCTTGAACCTGGGAAGTAGAGGTTGTGGTGAGCCGAGATCACGCTATTGCACTCCAGCCTGGGCAATAGGAGCAAAACTCCATCTCAAAAAAAAAAAAAAAAAAAAAATCGAGGGGTTGCACTGTATAGTATTCTACCATAATTGTCAAAATCTAAACTCTTACTAGACATTGAGGTTGTTCTGTTTTTCACTGTTAGAATGATGTGACTGTGACAGATGTCTTGGTGCATAGGCCTTTGCACTTAGGTTTATTTTCTTAAACTAACTCCCTAAAATGAACTTACTTGAGTCAAAAGATGAATGTGAAAGCTTTTGACAAACATCTCTTAGGAAAGCTGAGCCAGCTTACCCTACTGGTATATAAGAGAGTTTTCAGGCTGGGCGCGGTGGCTCACGCCTGTAATCCCAGCACTTTGGGAGGCCAAGGCAGGTGGATCACCTGAGGTCAGGAGTTCAAGACCAGCCTGACCAACATGGAGAAACCCCATGTCTAGTAAAAATACAAAATTAGCTGGGTGTGGTGGTGCCTGCCTGTAGTGCCAGCTACTCAGGAGGTTGAGGCAGGAGAATCACTTGAACCTGGGAGGCAGAGGTTGTGGTGAGCCGAGATCACGCCATTGCACTCCAGCCTGGGCAATAAGAGCAAAACTCTGCCTCAAAAAAAAAAAGGAAAAAAAAAAAAGGGTTTTCTTGCAGTCCCACCACCATCATTAAAATCATTTTTATCTATCTTGTCCAGGCTGACTTTAAAATTTCTGAGGAGTGCATCGCACAGTGGAAGCAAACCAACTTCATGACCAAGCTGGGGTCCATTTCCTGTAAATCGCTGAAAGGGGGGAACATTAGCTAGCCAGCCCAGCATCTTCCTCCCTTCTTCCACCACCGTGTCATCTGCTCTCTGCAGTCTGCTCCATCCATCACCCATCTGCCCATCTCTCAGGACACGGAAGCAGCGGGTTTGGACTCTTTATTTGGTGCAGAAATCAGCAATGGGCAGCTCACCCTCCCCGGAACCCAGGATCATCCTGTCTGGCTACAGTGAGAGACCGACCCCTAACAAGGGCTGGGCCGCAGCAGGGAGTCCAGCCCTACCTTCTTCCCTTGGCAGCTGGAGAAATCTGGTTTCAGTATAACTCATTTAAAAATTTATGCCACAGTCCTTGTAATTGGAAAAATACTGGTGCCCAGGTTTTCTTGGAGTTATCCCAGCAGCTGCGCCTCTAGCTGGGATCCAGTACCTGGACTGGGCTAATTACAGCTTCTCCCCAACAGGAAACTGTGGGATTTGAAAAGGAAAGGGAAGGGAAAACAGAGAACCTAGTGGTCTACCAAGTGGTTGGCAGCTTTCCCAACGTCTGCTTACACTGAGGCTTGGCACTGGGGGGCAGGGCCTGCCCCAGGGCTCTTGGAATTTCCCTTGATCCAGCTAGCCTGGGACATTCCCTAAACCAGCTGTGTGTTAGCATCAGGCAGAATGAATGGCAGGGAGTGATTCTGTCTTCAGAGAGGGTGGGGTACTTCTCCATAAGGCATCTCGGTTCAATCCCCATCATTGTCATAAATTCAAATAAAATGTCTGAACAAGGGTGTCTGGATGTAAGCTGTACCATCTCAGGAGAGAACACAAGTGTGAGGCAGCTGATGGCCCCTCACCTGGTCTGGGGTTCCTTTACCCTGTAATGGGGGAGTGGGGGGTATAAGATGGACAAAACACCTTGACAGTCCCTTTGGCAGTACTAGGCAGAAGAGGCCCATACTTGGGTCCAATGTGTGCAGCAGGCAAAACATTTTCCCTTCTAAATGTGGGCCCAGGCCACTGCCCTGTCCCCCCCGCATTAAGAAGCAATAGGCACAGCCAAGTTTTAATCATTTAATTAACCCCTTTAAATGAAACACAGTTTTTTTCATGTGTCTCACTCAGGCTTCAGGGCAGAGGGAATGGATTTTTTGTTTAGACATATCAAAGACTCAAAAATTTAAAGAAATATATATATGTATATATATACTTCTAACATTTTATGGAAATTAAAAATCAGAGGCTTTTGGTCTCTCCATTTGCTCTAGATCAAGCTCATTTACCTCAGAGGACAAAGAAGGGTTGCCTCTTCTAGACCCTCCCTTCTCCTTGTGTCCTCTGTCCCACCCAGCAGGGAAACAAGCTCAGAAGATCTAACAGGATGAAGAGTTCAGTAACGTTGGAGGAGGCAGAGGGAAAGAGAAGTCAGGCTCCCTCCCACCTCCAGCCATTCCCAGGTTGCTGCTGCCAGGGCCTGGTTTCATGCAGCTTTGACCCAGTCCTGGATCCTAGGGGGTGGGGTAGATCAGGAGCTCTGAGCAGAACAGTGCTCACCGATTATCCTCTTTACTAACTCAGTGGGCAGGTGCAGCGTACACCCAGCAGCACTCTCCACTGCCCACAGGCAAGGGAAGAATATTGATTGATTAGCTACGAGGAGAAGATGGTAGTGACCAGCGGAAAACACCCTGGAGAGGGCCAGAGGAGAACCTGGCTCTCACCACATCCCCTCTGTTCCCAGCCTTGGTGAGGGGGCGGAGAGGTCATGTCAACCTCTCTCTTTAGTGGTGAAGCTAAAAGCAAGGTTCCTTGCCAGACTCAAGCCCAAGTCACTGTTGAGGAAAGAGGATCAAGAAGGAAGGGGTGGCCCTGGGGGGCAGCCACGCTGCTGTGGACCCACAGGGGCCAGTGGGGAAGCCAGCTTGCCTAGACAGGTGGCACAGGCTGAAAATAGAAAGGTTAACATTCCTGGAGGAGAGTGCAGTAAGAAAGGCTGATACCTAGGGGACCACGACCCAGCCTGCCCTAGGAGCACTGGATGTCCCTCACTGACTAGGGAAGACTTGAGTATGCACCTGTGGCTTCCCATCCTTGTCACTCAGCATTAGCTCCTCCCAGTGGAACCACCTGTGCTGAAAAGCAGCTGCAGAAAGGACATCCACCGACACGAGGAGAGAGAAGGGTCAGAGAATGAAGTGTGGAGGGCCAGGCCTGGGCCTACTGCTCAAGGAAGCTCTCCCCCTCCAGATGCTCCCTTCCATCCACCTCCTCGGTGCTTGCTCAGCCCAAAGGCTCCTGCCTCTGAAGTGCTGGGTGCCCACCCACCCCAGTGTGGTCAAGGAGGCAAGGGGCAGGTGCTTGACACTGCCAAGTGCCCCGAGATGACTCTACTGCTCTTCTGCTCACCCATCTCTTTGGGCCCTGGCAGTCTCCTACTTGTCCCCAGCATGGAGCACCTGGCAGAACTGGAAGGCAGGAGGGTGGTTGGTGAGTTGAGGCACAGGAAGGCTAATCCTCTCTGCACCTTTTGTGCTTTGGAATTCCACAGCCCCACCCCTGCCCCCAGCCTAGAGAAGCCTGTGGGAACAAAATGACTTGGCCATCTCCAGGAACCAAGCAAGAGAAGGAGTAAACTGGATTGGGCAGGAGGGCACAGACTGGTCTCAAGCTATGGGCTGGCTGCTGGGGATGGATTCTGCTGCCATGTAAACAGGCCCTTGGAATGCAACTTCCTGGGCCCTGGAGGATGGCCATGCAGCCACTTTTCAAAAGTGCTTTGATTCTGGACTATAGTATGTGCATGGTTTGGACATGAAAAAAAAATGAAACTTAGATGAGGTGTCCTGCTCCCAACTCTGCGGCCTCAGGGCCAGCAGGGGGCGCAGCCACCCTCTCCCGCCAGCTACCTCCTTCAAGATGAGGCTAAGGCCAAGACTGAAGCGGCAACTGCCGGAGGTGACCCCATTCGGGAAAAGGCATGAGCGCGGGATGGTTCGGAGGACAGGAGCAACACCAGGCTTGCATAAATATCGAAGGCCGTGGAGGTTAAGGCTGCAGGCGCCCTCTCTATTAGGTTGTGTCTGCTGTATCCTCTCGTCCTTGGAGCTGCTCGGGTCCCTGAGATTGTGTTTCTGGGATGGGTCAGCAGTGCCAGTGAGGTGCCTGGTGGTCAGGCCAGCTCTTTCTGTAAGTCTGGGGGAGAAAAAGAAGGGACACTTAGCAAGGGGCCTCCTGGCTTAGTTCTGGCACTAAGAGCCCAACAAGGCATACCCTCACCCAACCTTGTTACCCCTTTTACTATGCCTGCAGCACTGGGCTGGACACCCTACAAATGTTCAGACACTATAATGTAGGTGTCACTGCCCCACACTTTACAATGTAGCTAGGAAGGGCAGGGAAAGATACAAAATTAGCCAGGAATTTGGCTATTGAACCTTGGAATTCAGACACAGTAGGCCTGACACTCACACACCATTCTCCTCCTCTGGGGCCCAGCAAGGGTGATAGCTGGCCCTTCCCAGGCATTCTCAGACCATAAAAGTTAAAGATCCAAGAGCAAATAATTCCCACTTCCCATCATCAGCAATGGGACCCCACCCTAGCACTGCCCACTGTACCTGAGCCCGGGAGGCCCATCTTCTCCTCTGGACCCACCAGCTGCACGACACCTCCATTCTCCGCCAGCTCCCCCTTAGTCCTGTCCTGGGTGTGAGGGAGCCCATTGGTGGGAGGAGCAGTAAGGGGTTCAGCTCGAGGGTAACTGGGGGAGGCGGGTGGGGGGACTCCCACAGATGGCTTGCGGGCCACAGGCGGGGGAGCCTTAGGTGACTTCTTTGGGGCCTGGGGTGGCCGCTGCTCTGAGATGCTCCGGAGTTCTGCCACCAGATTCCGCTGGAGGTCAGCCTGGGTCTCAGGGGACATGGGCCGCTCCAGCTGCAGCTTCCTAGTGCCCTTGGAGAAGATGAAGCTGGCCGTCGAGGCAGGGGACTGGGGAGGCCGTGGTTCTGCCTCAGGCGGTCCGTTGGGCTGGGCACTTGAGAGGCCTTCGTTGGCGGCCAGGCTGCAGGCCTTGAGTCGGACGGCAGCATGGAGCCCTGCGGAGGGGGCAGGCACTGGGCTGGCCCGCCCTGACAGGGCCCTTCGTAGTGGTTTCTGGGGGGCCAATGGCCCCAGTGCTGGGGTGGAAGCCCCTGCTGGAGCACCCACAGAGCGCAGCCGCACCATCTGCAGGAGCGAAGGCGTGACCAGGGGCGCACCTACGTCCTCCCTGGGAGGCCCACCGCCCTTGCTGCAGCCCACCGGTTCCTTCTGAGGGAGCCTGGCCACATGCCCTGGGGCAGAACTAGCAGGAGCTGGGGCTGGCGGGGCTGGAGGAGCCTGGGGCTGACTCTGCGAAGCAGTAGCTGAGGAGGATGAAGCAGCCAGGGAGCTGACAAGCTCTGGGGAGCCTGAAAGGCCTGCAGGCTCAGGGCTGGCCACAGAGAAAAAGGCCTCCTCAGGTGGGGGGAAGTCAGCCATGGACAGGTCCTGCTCCTCAGGGGCAGGGGGTGGGGGTGGGGGCCAGTTGGGATCTTGGAGGGGCTCCTCAGCAGTCTCTGGGGCAGATGGTGCCTCCACAACCACCTCTGGCTTCTTAGTGGGTGGTGGGGGTGGATGATAAGATGGGGGTGGGGATGGTGGGGGTGACTGGTCTTTGGAGATGACAGGAGACTCCTGCAGTGGGGTCAAGGTTGTCTGGGAAGTGGGAGGGGACTGGGGACTGGCATCAGTGGTAGAAACAGGCCCAGGAACCATAGCAGGGGCGGCTGGAGCAGAGGCAGCTGGGTTAGGGCTCTTGGGCTTGGAGGGAGGTGGAGAGAAGGGGGCAGGCACCTTGGGGTGAGGAGGTATGACAAACCTGTCACCCAGGGGGGTCAACATCTGTGGCCCAGAGCGGTCTGAGGGGGCTGGGTCAGAGGAGGAGGAACATAGAGACGTGAGGGAAGAGGAGACGGAGGCCCCAGGGGAGCGAAGGGACGTGACACGCTCTGGTTTAGGGGGCTGGGCCTTGCCTGGGGAAGCAGGGGGACCTGCCAGGACCTTGGGAGGGAGGGTGGGAGTACCACTTTGGCTCGAGTATCCACTGGAAGGTGAAAGCGTCCGTTCTGGGGAGCGTGGGGGGCGCCGGGAGCCACCCGGAGACAAGCCAGGTACCCAGTTGTTTGCTGGGTTGGGTGGACAGGGTGCTGCCCCCGCCCCTTCTGAGCCACCAGTGGTGGGTGGCCGAGGCGGCTGGGGCTGCTGCTTACGCTCAGGCTTAGGGGGCAACCCTAAGGGCCCATCAGGCACTGCTAAGCCCCGCTGATGGAGGGAGTGGGTCCGGCGGGGAGGGGGTGGAGGCCGCTTCAGCTTACGTAGGGACACACTCCGGCCAGACAACTGCCCACTGCTCCGAATGCTGAGTGTGTCTGAGGCCTCAGCGGTGCTGCCCCCACTGGGGGAGCCCCTCCCACTGCCTCCCTGGGGAGGGGGTGCCATGCTATTGCTAGCCATAGAGCCCTCCGGCTGGCCCTCAGAGCCACCCTTAGAGGAGAGGGTGGAACCGTCAGACACAATGGTGTCGGAGGATTGAGAGTGGCTCCAGGTGTCACTGGAGGAGGATGGGTGGCGGCTGCGGGGCTGTGGGCTGGAGACCGAGGAGAAGCGCCCCAGCGAGCGGACTGAGGCTGGGCTGGCCGAGTGCAGGCTGCAGCGGCTTAGTGTGCGCAGGCTGCAGCGGCCCAGGGCCACCACGTCCACTGTGGGTGGCAGCACAGCATGTGGAATCAACTTCGACAGGTAGGTGGCCTGGGGGGAGATGGACATGGCCGGGCTCAGGGACTCTGCAGGCCCTGCCCCTCCTGTCAATCCAGGCACTGCTAAGGACATGGGCCGGGTCAATGGTGGGGGCCGGGCGCCCGTGGACCGGCCAACAAAGGTGTCATCCCGGTAGACACGGTCAATGTGGCGCTGCAGCATGGCCTCTGTCTCAGCACTAGCCTCCGCCTCTGCCTCCAGCGCCTGCAGGGACACCCGGGCCCCCATCCCTGAGGTGCCTCGGGGGCGGCCGTCCACTGTGGGGATGCGTACAGCATCCAGTGCACCAGGAGCCCGGGGCGTGCCTGGTGCCTCACGCTCATTCCGCAGGCCTGGAAGGGACAGGGAGGAGGTGGGGTCAGCAGAGAGGGATGACCAAGGCTCCCCACCCACCACCACTGCCCTCCTAAACCAGGCCTCACCGAGCTCCTTCTGCACATGCTGCGGGAGTCCTAGCACAGTGCTCCGCCGCTCCCGCCGACGCCGCCCTGACTTTCCAGATTTGGGAAATGAGTCATGGGGTCGGAAGGTGGAGCCTGGGGGCCGGTCGGGGGAGAAAAACTGTTACAGCAAAGGACTCAGGGCACATTCTGCAGGGCACTACTTTTGTAGTAAGAGCTCTGCGAGAAATGATTTCCGCAGTCAAGTAGGTATGGGCAAGGCTAGGTTAAACAAAGCTAGAGGCTTCTTTTCTGTAAGATGTCTGGAAGGCTACTAAGTCAACGATGGTAATTTCCCTTTAGTGATAGCTTATTATTTAGTAAACATATTATTATGTGTTAGTCAGCATGCTAAACATTTGGCATTCATTCCAATAAGGTACTTATCCTCATTTTTAGAGAATATCAAATGGAAGTTCAGAGAGGTTAAGGGTTTTCCCAAGGTCACACAGCTGGCACGTAGTTACACCAGGCCTCCAACAGTTAAGATTTTCTAACTCTTAAACTGCTTTATAGTTAGTGTGTATCATGAATGTGCAAGAGGACACAGGGTACCGTGTTTCCCGAATTCATTGAATCAGAGAGCCTGGCGAAACACTGGATAAGGAGGAAAAGAAGCTACAGATGCTGGGACCCAGTGGTGCCCCCTGTCCCTCTCCCCTGCCCGTGAATCCACCTTTGCGCTGGATCATCTCCGAGCGGATGGAGAGCGCGTCCTCTGCTGTGGAGCTCTCAGCCACATAGGAGGTGGTCTGGCTGCAGAAGGAGATGTTGTCTTCATCCGGCCCCGTCCGTGAGGACTATCAGGGTAGAAGGAGATCAGGCCCTGATCTGGGTGGGGCTGCCTCCTCAAGGCTCCCCAGTGGAACTTTTTTTATTTTTGAGACGAATCTGTCGCCCAGGCTGGAGTGCAGTAGCGAAATCTTGGCTCACCGCAACCTCCGCCTCCTGAGTTCAAGCGATTATCCTGCAGCTTGATTATAGGTACCTCCCACCATACCTGGCTAATTTTTGTATTTTTGGTAGAGACAGGGTTTCACCATTTTGGCCAGGCTGGTCTCCAACTCCTGACCTCAAGTGATCCACCCACCTTGGTGTCCCAAAGTGCTGGGGTTACAGGTGTGAGTCACCATGTCTAGCCTCTCACTCGAACTTTTGAGTCACATATCCCCTCCAGCATCACCTAGCACTGAGAAACCCTGGACTGGCCCTCAGGGGTCATTTAGTGTAGCCTTTTGTGATAGAGGAAAGAAACTGAGACCCAGAAATGTTCCAAGATATCCTTGCCAGGGGTCAAGCAGGTAGAGAAGAGTCAGGACTGAGTTGGAGACAGGGCTCACCTGGATACTCTGGGTGTCTCCATGGTCCCAGCCGCCCTTGTTCAGTTTCTGTTTCTCTGGAAGACACCAGAAGGGTTTGTTGAGTTAGGCCCCTGACCTTGAGAGCTGACAATGCAGCACTGGAGGGAGGAGAGGGGAGTGGAGTGGAGAGGAAGGTTACCTTGGTGTTGTAGGGAGCGGAGCCCCTCCTGGGCCTGAGTGTGCAGCTCTTCCAGGTGCGGGGGTCGCCCACTGGGGAAGAAGACGTTGTCCTGGTGCTCATCCACTGCAGACCCTGGCCCCTGGCCGGGCCCTACACTTAGACGTTTGTCATTCTCAGCCTTGGCAGAGCCTAGTGGGAGGGAGGAGGAAGGGAAATGAGGCAAAGGCATCTGGGCCCTGCAGGTGCACAGGTACCATGGCAAGGGCACCCATGGTCCCCAGACTGCACACAGCCCTTGCATATACAAGCAATGCCCCCTTCCCCCAGTCTGGACACATAACCTACAGTTCTGCAGTAAACACTCAACACACACAGCCCCCATATACACAAACTACACCCAAGTGTACATAAATCTAAGTACCCATACCACACAAAGGGCCCCATATAAGGCACCACACACAGGGCACACAGGTACACAGGTCTACTGTGTATGTACACAGCACCCACAGACGTCGTTCATGTATATAAACAAAGGGCATCTGAGTATAAACACACGTAGGTATGCACACTGAGCACACCCAGCCCACACGTAAACACAACACCCACAGTCCCTGCTCTGTATATACACAAACAGTAACCAAGTATATACACGACTGTGTACTCACACATCACTCAGGGCCCCACAAAAGACATCCCGAGTATACACATAGCCCATAGCAAATACATTGCTCTCGCCTCCATACCCAAAACCCCACTTCACAGGAAAACAAACCACCCTTTTCATGCCACCGCTTGACCCAGGTCCAGGAAGAAGACACCATGGGAAATCAGGAAGGAGAGCTGGCATGAGTTACAACCAGATTCCCAGAAAATCCTAGGGAGGATGCAGACCAGGGAGATAAGTTCCTGGGTCCCCCACTCACCCATGTGTCTGCCCCTTAGTGGAAAGATGGGCAGGGGAGGGGAGAAGAAAGACCCAGGCCCCTCCACCCGCCCAAGGGAGCTCCAGTCTCTCTTGGGGAAATAGTCCCAGGTATCCCCCTCTCCTGGAGGCCCTGGCCCTGGCCCTGGCCCCTGCTGCAGAGGAGCCAGAGATCCATTACAAAGGATCCTGTTACAAGCCCCGCCTGTGGAGGGGCTGGCCATCTAATCCTGGGGATGGGGGGCTGTGTCAGCACTTTGCAGCCCCAGCCCCCCTTTAAATGAAACCCACAACATAAGCAAAAGCACTGGAAGGGTCATGTGACCTTGGTAGCACCTTATAAAGCGACAGGAACAAAACAAGCCCTTTAAAGGGCCATGCCCCAGGAGCAGGGTCCTCAGTTCAGAAACCTGCCTTTCCTCCTCCCTCAGCCCATTCGTCAACAGCCACAGCTCCTGCCCCAGGGAGTCTGCAGGAATCCCACAGGTCAGAGCTAGGAGGCCCCCAACAGATCTGACCAGAGCAGTGTCCTAGATCCCCAGATTTTGCCAGTGGGGAAGTGGTTCAAAGGGGCAAGGCCTTGCCTAAGGTCACTCAGCAATAGGAGTCAGACAGACCCTGGACTCAGCTCCAGGTTTCCAGAGGGGACTCATGGATCACACTCAGACTGGGGGCCCCCAACCCTCAAAAGTCCAATAAACTCTGATCCCTATGTCTTAATCCAGGACTGAAAGCCCAATTCCTAGGAGAAGGAAGGAGGAACAGGCCCCTCCCTCCAAAACTTCTCCATTCCCAGGCCTCTAAACAAGATTTCACTGAGCAGGCTCCCCAACTTGCAGTGATACTACTCTCCTCTCTTCTGGGCTGTCCACGTCCCGTCCTCCCCGGCACACTAGAAAGGCTAGTACATCTTGACTGGGAGGCTGTACCCAGTAAAGTGTGGGTACCCCGGCAGGGAGGCAAGTCTCGCGGGAGGGCTGCAGGCTTCAAGGTCAGAGACACCTGGATCCATCCTCCCAAGCCACAAGCAGGGCCCAGACAAAGGCAGCAACAAAGCGGCTGGACAAAAGCACAGCCGGACGGGAGATTCTGGCCTCATTATCAGCCTCCAGCCCCCACCCCATTACTCTTGCCCAGTCTTGATCCCCCATTCTACATAAGGGTCTGGCAAAGGGAGGCATCGAGCATCCCTCCCCTCCCCCCAAGCCACACCCACTCACCCTTCTTCTTAAATAGCCCTAGGAGCGCCGGGAGGTGGCGGCCCACGAACACCACCATGACTGCGGGCGCCACTCGGGATGTTCCCTATCCCACCCAGCGTCTCCAGAGCAGAGTGCGGGGCGTGCCTTCACTGTAACCCAGCACTATGGGGATGTGAGCCCTCCCGCCCAGCCGCAGAGCGCCGGCTCCAGGCAGAGGAGGGGGAGGGGCTGCTCTCCAGGTCCTCCTCCCACCTTCGCCACTGATCCCGCCCATCTGCCGACCCCGCCCCTCAAAGGGGGTGCAGAGGCACAGAAAGGAAACTGCGGCCAGGAGTCCGTGGGTGTTCTGCTCCAGTAGAGTATGATTAGGAGGAACGAAGATACTCAATCCAGTAGCGGATCACTCATCCTGCCCCCAAGTCCAGAGTTAAGGCAGGGGTCCCAGCTGCCAGATGGTAGGTGGAGGGGCCACCAGACTAGACTTGGCAGAGTGCCCACCTGTAAGCCTCCTGGCTGGCTAGAGTAATTCCCTGGGGAAAGAGCTCAGAGCCTGTAGCAGCCAGGCAGGAGCCCAGAGCTGCTAGTGGGATGGCAAGGCTGTGGGCAGAGGCCCCCAGAGGGGCAGGGGCCAGTCCCAGGACACAGTCCTGGGAAGCCAGGGAGATGCCCAGAGCAGAACCACAGTGGCTGGAGGTACAGCTCCTCATACATATGTTCAGCCCCACACTTTCCACAGGACTTTCTTCCTACTTTGGCAATGTGACATCAGAAGCCCAGAGAAACATAGTGAACTCTCCAAGATCACACTTAATCTTGCAGAGGCTCGACTTCAAAGCAGACCTCCTTCTCCCCTAGCCTGGAATTCTTCACATTGGCCCCACTCTGTCAGTGAATCTGTCCTGGATCACCAGGCAGGGAGAACATAATTAGCCAAGAAACAGCCCATGAGTGAAGGCAGTAAAAAAGGAGGTGAGGTGGAGAAGTACTGGGAAAGAAGTCAGGTCCAGGTTCAAATCCAGCTCCATCAACACAAGTCATGACCTCATATGAAAACAAGGCCAATAACTCCTCTTTTTAAGATTGCTGTGGCTCACGCCTGTAATCCCAGCACTTTGGGAGGCCAAGGCGGGCAGATCACTTGAGGTCAGGAGTTCGAGATCAGCCTGGCCAACATGGTGAAACCTTGTCTCTATTAAAATTAAAATTAAAAATTAGCTTGGTGTGGTGGTGCATGCCTGTAATCTCAGCTACTCGGGAGGCTGAGGCAGGAGAATCTCTTGAACCCGGGAGCCGGAAGTTGCAGTGAGCCAAGATTCCACCACTGCACACCAGCCTGACAGAGCGAGACTCCATCTCAGAAAAAAAAAAAAAAAAAAGATGGTTGTATCCATTCATTTGATCAGCAAACATGTATTAACCTAGTACTAGGGACTATAGTTAATGGAGAAGAACTTTATCTTGCTCACCAGTTTATCCCCAGAGTCAAAATCAGTGCCTGGAACATGCTTTTTTTGTTGTTGTTGTTGTTTTTTTTTGAGACGGAGTCTTGCTCTGTCGCCCAGGCTGGAGTGCAGTGGCCGGATCTCAGCTCACCGCAAGCTCCGCCTCCCGGGTTTATGCCATTCTCCTGACTCAGCCTCCCGAGTAGCTAGGACTACAGGCGCCCGCCACGCCACCTCTTCCGGCTAGTTCTTTGTATTTTTTAGTAGAGATGGGGTTTCACCGTGTTAGCCAGGATGGTCTTGATCTTCTGACCTTGTGATCCGCCCATCTCGGCCTCCCAAAGTGCTGGGATTACAGGCTTGAGCCACTGCGCCCGGCCATGGAACATGTTATGAGTTGACTTCAAAAAATATTTGATGAATACATGGATGAGGTAAACTAACAATGTAATTTTGGGAAGTGAAGACTCTAGAGCCGTGACAGGAAGGTTTGGTGGGGCCAGAGGGGAGAGTGGTTTAGTTAGGTTGTCAAGAAAAGTCCCTCTAAGAAAAGAATAGGCTGGGCACAGTGGCTCACACCTGTAATCCCAGCACTGTGGGAGGCAGGAAGATGGCTTGTGGTCAGGAATTCAGGATCAACCTGGGCAACAAGGCAAGATCCCATCTCTACAAAAAACTTTGAAAATTACCCAGGCATGGTGACACACACCTGGGGTCCCAGCTGTTGTGAGGCTAAGACAGGAGGATTGCTTAAGCCTGGGAGGTTGAGGCTGCAGTGAGCCATGTTCCAGCCACTGCACTCCAGCCTTGGTGACAGGCATCTTTAAAAAATAAAATCAGGCCGGGCATGGTGGCTCACGCCTGTAATCCCAGCAGTTTGGGAGGCCGAGGCAGGCAGGTCACGAGGTCAGGAGGTCGAGACCATCCTGGCTAATACGGTGAAACCCTGTCTCTACTAAAATACAAAAATATTAGCCGGGCGTGGTGGTGGGCGCCTGTAGTCCCAGCTACTCAGGAGGCTGAGACAGGAGAATGGTGTGAACCCGGGAGGTGGAGCTTGCAGTGAGCTGAGATCGCACCACTGCACTCCATGGAGCCTGGGCGACAGACCGAGGTTCCCTCTCAACAACAACAACAAAAAAAATAAAATTGGCCAGGCGCGGTGGCTCATGCCTGTAATCCCAGCACTGTGGGAGGCCGAGGCGGGCAGATCAACTGAGGTCAGGAGTTTGAGACCAGCCTGGCCAACACGGTGAAACCCTGTCTCTACTAAAAGGACAAAAAAATTAGCCGGGTGTGGTGGTACACACCTGTAATTCCAGCTACTCAGGAGGCTGAGGCAGGAGAATCACTTGAACCCAGGAGGCAGAGGTTGCAGTGAGCCGAGATCCCGCCACTGCACTACAGTCTGGGCAAGAGTGAGACTCTGTCTCAAAAATAAATAAATACAATAAAATAAACAGAAAAGGACATTGGAACTGAGACTTGAATACTGAGGAGCCAGTCAGGGCAGGTACCTGGGGGAGAGTCTTCTAGACAGGCTACAGCAAGTGGAAAGGCCTTGAGGCAGGAGTGGTGGGTTTCAGGGAAGACAGAGGCCAGTATGGCTGGAGGATTGAGCAATGGAAAGAATGGTAGGAGACCGAATCAGAGGAGAGCAGGTGCCAGGTCAGGCTAGGCCCCATAGACCTTGAGGGTTTCAGCTGGGTAGTGACACTTAAAAAATATTCCAGGCCAGGCGCAGCAGCTCAAGCCTGTAGTCCCAGCACTTTGGGAGGCCGAGACGGGTGGATCACGAGGTCGGGAGATTGAGACCATCCTGGCTAACACGGTGAAACCCCGTCTCTACTAAAAAAATACAAAAAACTAGCCGGGCGTGGTGGCAGGCGCCTGTAGTCCCAGTTACTCAGGAGGCTGAGGCAGGAGAATGGCGTAAACCCGGGAGGTGGAGCTTGCAGTGAGCTGAGATCCGGCCACTGCACTCCAGCCTGGGCGACAGAGCGAGACTCCGTCTCAAAAAATAATAATAATAATAACATTCCGGCCATGCACGGTGGCTCACGTCTGTAACCCAGCACTTTGGGAGGCTGAGGCAGGTGGATCACTTAAGGTCAGGAGTTTAAGACCAGCCTGACCAACATGGTGAAACCCCCTGTCTACTAAAAACACAAAAATGAGCTGGGTGTGGTGGCGGTGTGTACCTATAGTCTCAGCTACTCAGGAGGCAGAGGTGACAGAATTGCTTAAACCCAGGAGGCAGAAGTTGCAGTAAGCTGAGATCATGCCATCGCACTCCAGCCTGGGTCAGAATGAGACTCCATCTCAAAAAAAAAAAAAAAAAAAAAATTCTGGGCTAGCACTGTGGCTCACACCTGTAATCCTAGCACTTTGGGGGGCTGAGGCGGATAGATCACCTGAGATCAAGAGTTCGAGACCAGGCCGGGCGTGGTGGCTCACGCCTGTAATCCCAGCACTTTGGGAGGCCGAGGTGGGTGGATCACTTGAGGTTGGAAGTTCGAGACCAGCCCAGCCAACATGGAGTAACCCTGTCTCTACTAAAAATACAAAATTAGCCAGGCATGGTGGCGCATGCCTGTAATCTCAGCTACTGGAGAGGCTGAGGCAGGAGAATCACTTGAACCCAGGAGGTAGAGGTTGCGGTGAGCCAAGATCACGCCATTGCACTCCAGCCTGGGCAAGAAGAGTGAAACTCCGTCTCAAAAAAAAAAAAAAAAGAGCTCGAGTTCCAGACCAGCCTGGCCAACACAGTGAAACCTCATCTCCACTAAAAAAAAATACACAAAGGCCGGGTGTGGTGGCTCACGCCTGTAATCCCAGCACTTTGGGAGGCCAAGGTGGGTGGATCACGAGGTCAGGAGTTTGAGACCAGCCTGGTCAACATGGTGAAACCCCGTCCCTACTAAAAATACAAAAATTAGCCAGGCGCAGTGGCGGGCGCCTGTAATCCTAGCTACTCAGGAGGCTGAGGCAGGAGAATTGCTTGAACCCAGGAGGCAGAGGTTGCAGTAAGCTGAGATCATGCCACTGCACTCAACCTGGGTGACAGAGCAAGACTCCCATTTTGGGGGAAAAAAAAAATTAGCCAGGTGTGGTGGCAGGCGCCTGTAATCCCAGCTACTCGAGAGGCTGAGGCAGGAGAATCTCTTGAATCCAGGAGGCAGAGATTGCAGTGAGCCAAGATCACAGCCATTGAACTCTAGCCTGGGCAAGACAGCAAAAAAATTCCATCTCAAAAAAAAAAAAAAAAGGTTTCCTGGGAGGCTGGGCTTAAGCCCAGGAGTTCGAGGTTACAGTCAGCTATAATTGTGCCACTGCACTACAGCCTGGGCAACAGAGTAAGTCCCTGTCTCTAAAAAAAAAGTAAATACATAAAAATAAAACTTAAAAAAAAAAGATTCCCCTGGTAACTCTAAAAAGCACAGCAGAGACTGTAAAAGAGAATCTGTGAACTATATATATGTATCTGTGCAGTATCCCACCAGCCGTGCCTAAGGACACCCCTCTGTCATAGCACCTTTCTCTCTGAGTCTCTAGGGAACTAAAAATTCACAGAGGCTCCCAAGCAACACAATCCCCCTGCAGTTCCTTCTCCATTTGCTGCCACCCTAGCACTGGCCTCTGAGACTACTCAAGTACAAGCTGAGGTCTTGCTCTCCAGAGAACAAACATTTGTGGAGCTGAATCGTCACATCAACAAATCAATGAGATCTAAACAACAATCCTAAGAAGTAGGCACTTTTATTCCCATTTTATAGAAGAGGGAATGGAGACCAGAGGGAGCAAGCATTATAAAGCTGCCCTCTCTGGCCTCCACGGTATAAATGGCAAATCAGTATTCTCACTCAGAACAACTTGAATCCAAAAGTCATGTTCTGTGCGCTGTGCCAGCTACAAACCTGATCTCCCCTCTGAAAAAGGGTCATGGGACTCTACAAATTGGAGGTTTCTTGACCACCTACTGTCCCCACTCTTCCCCTCTTAGGCCAGATACACCCACCCACCCACCCTTCTTATCAGTCTCACACAAACAGAAAAGACCAGTAGACCGACATTTGCAGGGTGATTAATTCATGCCAGGCACCATGCCAGGTCCTGGTGAAAGGCAAAATGCAGTCTCTGTCCTCATGGGTCTTACAAAAGTTCTTCGAGGCAGGTACTGGAAGGTACTTTCCTAGTAATTGATCATGGGCCTATGAGGCTCAGAGAGCTAGGTGACTTCCCAAACTCTGGCTGGCTCTAAAACTGGAGCCTTTCACCATACAGGACAGTCATCCTCAGCTACCCTCTAAGCAGGGAAACTAAGGGCTGAGTTCCTGTCAAGACAGGGGTAGAGGAACATCAGCTCATCAAGGTCCCAAGCCCACAGCTGGCAGTCAGGGCCACAGCTGCAAATTCCCAGAAATCCAAGGGCTTACATTCGATAACATCTGGTTGCCCCAGCAACACCCCCTCCCCCTCCCCACCCAAGTCAGAGCCCGCAGCCTCTCCGAGTCACCCCAGATCTATACACCTGTGGCTTGGTTGGGGAGGGGCTCAACAACCTGAGTCTCAGGTGACTGGGAAGGGTACTTCACAAAGAAACTGAGGTCCGGAGAGTGGAAAGACCTTGCCCACGGCCACACTTAGAGTCCCTGTTGCAGGGCTTTCTGCCCTGGCAATCCAGAGGTGCAGCCTAGGGCTGAGGCCATGAGGGAAGCACCCCATACCGCACCTTCATCCCCAACCTGCCTGGGGGAGGAGGCTTCCTGGATCTGAGAAGACACTGCTTCTGGTGGCCACGTCCCCAGCACACAGGGCACACCGGGAAGCACACTTGCGGGCTCCTCAACTCAGACAGTTTACCAGGGCAGAGACTCGGGCAGCAGGCAGCGTCCCACTGAACCCGGGAGGCAGAGGTTGCAGTGAGCTTAGATCATGCCACTGCACTCCAGCCTGGGTGACAGAGCAAGACTCCATCTTGAAAAAAAAAAAAAAAATTAGCCAGGTGCCCTGCACAGGTGGGGACTCTAAAAACCACACCCACATGGCCGGGCACCGTGGCTCACACCTGTAATTCCAGCACTTTGGGAGGCCAAGGCAGGTGGATCACGAGGTTAGGAGTTCAAGACCAGCCTGACCAACATAGTGAAACCCCGACTCTACTAAAAATACAAAAATTAGCCAGGTGTGGTGTCAAGCTCCTGAGATCCCAGCTACTCAGGAGGCTGAGGCGGGAGAATTGCTTGAACCCGGGAGGCGAAGGTTACAGTGAGCCAAGACCACGCCATTGCACTCCAGCCTGGGTGACAGAGTAAGACTCCATCTCAAACAAACAATAATAAACACCCATAAAGCACACCTAAGCCACCCTAGTCCCTGCTTTCCTCACCCGTGAGCAACTGCACAGACCCACACAGGGCCTGCCAAGGGGCTGTGTGTACAGAAAAACAGGTGTGTGTAGCCCCTACTCAGGGGCTTTCCAAAGCCTGGGGAAAGGGCAGAATGGGGAGGGAGCCCCTGCCTCCCAAGGCCATGCACATGCGCACACACTGTCTTGGCAACATCCTCCATGGGGTGAGGCCTCAACCTGCCCCATTCCAGAGCAAGGGGCGGGGGTGGTGGCGCGCCCACAGCCAGGCAGGCCTGACTCAGGGGAGAGGAATGAGGGGGGAGGGCACAGCTGTCCAGGTGGCCTTGCTCAGGAGGCTGAACCCTCCAAAGCCAACCCAGCCCCCAACTCCCTACTCCTGTCCGAACTGTCCCTGGCCAGCCCATGAGCCAGAATCCTGGGTGTTCAGAGGCCCCTAGCCTCAACCCCTCACTGTACAGGTGGACAAATGAAGGGCCCCTGCCCCCCCACCGTTACACATTCTAGAAGCAGAAGCAGAAACCAGAATGTTTGTAGATTTTATTCCCAAAGAGGCAAAACAAAGGAAAAAGAGCATAACAAACTTTCAGGTGGAAGCGCTTTATGGTTCTCAAAACACTTTCTCTTCTACTGTATCGCAGAACACCTAACAAGAAAGTTAAAAGGCAGTAGTTTCCTTTTTACAAATGAGCACCAGGAGGCTCAAGGGAAAGTGACTAACTTGCTCAAGGTCATCCAACCAGGGAGTGGTTGAACCTGGGTCTCACTCCAACAACCTTAGTGATCCTAAGTCTGAGAAAGTTAATGGGTAAGGGAGGTTGAGGGGTCGGGGCACGACCTCAATCCCTGCCCAAAGAAAGTGGGGGCACTGTACCCCACCTGTGCGGGAATCCCCCTCCTTCCTTCCCTTGGTGTCCAGCCCCACCCCAGCAGGGACAGAGCTGACAGGCCGGTTCTAAGGTAAATAATGGGGGGCAGGGAGTGCCCAGAGGAGGGAGGGGAGGAGCCCATCCCACGGGGTGCCCTGGGGGAACAGGCAGTAGTGCACGGAGGAATTAGCTACAATAATATTAATAAATGTCCTAATGAGTTTCTGGGCTAGTATTTGCTCCCAGCAATGACATAATAATCCCTTTCAGCCAAGGCACAATTCTAACTTTCCACAGCCCTTTCCTTAGTTCCTTCAAGGCATGATTATCCCCATCCTATGGATGCCAGAGGCAGCCACCACAGAGTAAGGAGAAGAGCGAGCGGGAATCAGGAGGTCTGGATTCCAGGCCTTGGATGAATGAATTGGCCTCTCTGGGCCTCAATCCCCTCATCTGTAATGTGGGACTAATACCCACCTCACAGAGTGCCTGGGAACCTTAAAGAAAGCCACACAATCTAGTGTAAACCCTGACCCCAAAGGTCAGAGATTTGCCCAAGGTCACACTGCCAGTAATGGCAAAGGCAGGATGTGAGCCCAACTCTGACTCATGTTCTTCCCATGCCACCAGCAGCCTCCTCTCCCCTCTACTCCAGCTCTCTTCAAATCTCAAGTAGGGTTAAGGGCCATTAAGATAAGGTCTGATAAGGAACACTTGACATCAGCTCCCTATCTCTCCTCAGTGATACCCCTCCATCTGGCAGCCCTAACCCCTCAGTTTGGGAGGGAAAGGAATTCCAGGCCCAGACCAGATCTCACTGCCCTGAAGTGAGGAGTCCTAGGTTGGAGCTTGCATTTCCCCTTAATTGCAACATGATCCTGAGCCAGGCACTGTGCTTTTCTGGGCCTCAGTTTCTTCATCTGAGATGTGGTGGGGGTTGGAGAGATGATCTCCAAAGAGCTCTCACCATGGATGACTCTGCCCCTAGAAGGATGGGGGGTCAGTGGTTCCCTGCTTTGAGTTGGGGCCTGGGGCAGCAAGGAGATTCTGCTTATCTCAGATCCCTCAGATCAAAGAGAGCTGGACCAGCCTCTTATCTGGAAGCCCAGGGCTCCCACAAGCAAGTCACCCAAGCAGTTGGTCACAAGTCTCCCCACAAGAAAGGGGAGGAGACATGGGGGGAATGGAGGAGGGAGCCTTCTCCAGCTGTGGAACCTACCAAAGACCCCAGACTCCAAGAAGTTAAACCTCCAGGTCTACAGGCAAGGGGAGGGATGAAAAGAATTCCAGATGTTCTGACTCCAGCAGTCCCTTCACTCAGTCTCCCCATGTGCACGATGGGAACAATAAATCCAACCAGAAGGAGTGCCACGTGTGTAAGCTTGACCATGCAATGCGTGGGAACAGGAAGAGGGCAGGTCTTCCTAGGCTACCAATTCACACCCACCACCATTCCCCAACCCGCCCAGAACCAAGTGCCCAGCTAGCCTTTGGAGGGGAGAGTTGGGTGGATCCCTGAATGCCAAGACCAAACACTCCTGGCAGGTTACAGTGTCTTTCCCGCAGTCAGGATGCCTCACCTCATACACCTTCACCCTTCTCTACCTTCCAAGGGCATTTGATCCGAGGGATCAACCCTTCCTTGAGTCTTGATTTCCCCTTCCCACTTGCTCCCTCTCTAAGCGCTTGGAGGCTTTAATGCTTAGTCCTCAACCCATAACCCTCCCCACAGTGCTTCCTCCACTAGTCCTCTCTACATAGTCCAAATCCCTGGGGGCTGCAGGCTTTCTCTGCCCAGAGGACACGCAGGCACCTCCATCATAAGATGACACCCTTCTATTCCTAAACGGATGAAGGGCACAGGCTTTGTAATGTGACAGGCTTGAGTCTGAATCCAGATTCAGCCATCTCCTTGCTGTGGCCTTGAGAAAGTGACTTCACTTCTCTGAACTCCAGCCTCCTCATCTCTAAAATGGGAGAATAGCCTGTCGCTTGTGGGACTGTTGGAGGACAAAGGACAAATGAACTAACTGATGTAAAGGGACAGCATAGGGCCTTATTTTTATCTTTGCTACCATCTCCCAGCCAAGCAGCCTCAAGCACAGAAGCCCACACAGCTCCCTCTGGCCCTTACGGCTCACTGCAAGCTCCGCCTCCCGGGTTCACGCCATTCTCCCGCCTCAGCCTCCCAAGTAGCTGAGACTACAGGTGCCCACCACCACACCCGGCTAGTTTTTTGTATTTTTAGTAGAGACGGGGTTTCACCATGTTAGCCAGGATAGTCTCGATCTCCTGACCTCGTGATCCACCCGCCTCGGCTTCCCAAAGTGCTGGGATTACAGGCTTGAGCCACCGCGCCCGGCCAAGTTGATACTCTCAACATCTGGTTAATCCCAGGTCTTATCAATTCAGTCACTTCCTCCGAAGTCTCTCTCTGTAGCTGCCACTCCTCTCCACTCCCACAGTCCGCACCCTGTCCCCAGCCCTCACCTCATCACCTCTCCCCTGGATTACTACAACAGTCTCTCAGCCTCCACTCTCACCACCCCACCCCTCAACCTGTCCTACCTGCACCTGCCCCCACCCTAGAGCCATCTTCCTAACACCCCATTTTTGTAGACTCCTCCCCCTTGCTCAAACACCTTCACTGGCTCCCTATGGCCTGCAGACTCCAGACCTCTCTCCCTGCCTTGTACTCTCTCCCTCCTTCTCTCACAGACTAATGAAATGATTACTTATACTGGCACTTGAGTACTTATACTCAAGCTCCAGTCCCCACCTGGGCCTGTCACAGCAGAGGCTGACGCCGAGGATGACTTAGGATCCTCAGCACAAGTAAAACCAAAGGTACTGAGGTCTACATTCCCAATGGAACCTCAAGAAAAGGACCCTCGGCTACTTTTCCCTCCCACCTCCATGTTCAGTCTCAACTCCATTTGTTTTTTGTTTTTGAAATGGAGTCGTGTTCTTGTCACCCAGGCTGGAGTGCAGTGGCACAATCTCGGCTCGCTGCAACCTTCACCTCCTGGGTTCAAGCGATTCTCCTGCCTCAGCCTCCCAAGTAGCTGAGATTACAGGTGCCTGCCACCATGCCTGGCTAGTTTTTGTATTTTTAGTAGAGACAGGGTTTCACCATGTTGGCTGGGCTGGTCTCAAACTCCTGACCTCAGGTGATCCACCCACCTCAACCTCCTAAAGTGCTGGGATTACAGGTGTGAGCATCCAGCCCATTCATTTTTTTTTTTTTTGAGACAGGGTCTCACTCTGTCACCCAGACAGGAGTGCAGTGGCACGATCGGTTCACTGCAGCTTTGACCTCCCAGGCTCACATAATCCCCTCACCTCAGCCTCTCAAACTACTGGGACCAAAGGCACATGTGCCACCACGCCCAGATAATGTTTTATTTCTTGTAGAAATGGGGGGGGGGGTCTCGTCATGTTGCCCCAAGCTACTCTCGAACTCCTGGGTTCAAGCGATCCTCCCACCTCAGCCTCCCAAAATGCTGGGATTACAGGCATGAGCCACCTCACCTGACCTCAACTCCATGCCTTTGCTCACAACCATACCCCACAGCTGAAACAAATCCCTGGTTATCTCATTTAACCAACAATTTAGGACTAATTTCAATCCTGTGGTTACTTCAAATACCAATTAGGACTATCTCCTCAGTTTTCTTTTCTTTTTTTGAGACGGAGTCTCGCTCTGTCGCTCAGGCTGGAGTGCAGTGGCCAGATCTCGGCTCACTGCAAGCTCCGCGTCCGGGGTTTACGCCATTCTCCTGCCTCAGCCTCCCGAGTAGCTGGGACTACAGGCGCCCGCCACCTCGCCTGGCTAGTTTTTTGTATTTTTTAGTAGAGACGGGGTTTCACCAGGTTAACCAGGATGGTCTCCATCTCCTGACCTCGTGATCCGCCCGTCTCGGCCTCCCAAAGTGCTGGGATTACAGGCTTGAGCCACCGCGCCCGGCCATCTCCTCAGTTTTCTAAAGCTGACCCCAACCCAGAAGGCTTTTGATATATAGCCTAGAATATTTCCTAGCCCCCACACTTAATTTCTGTGTTGTCTTGACATTGCTTTCTAATTTTTTTCAGAACGCCTTAAAGCCTGAGTTGAGCCATGAGTTTCAACAGGAGCTAGAAGCTCACAAGTGTTGCTGGAAGCCCCAGGCCACTTCCTCAAGGGCCAGTAGGCAAGAGACTATAAACACAGCCTTCTTATCTTCTCTCTCCTCCATCACAAATGGTCACAAGTCTGGGCCCACAGTTAGTTCCTAGGAAACCATCAGATCGGAGCGACCATCAGAGGACAGATGAAGAGCCCCAGTCCTGCCCCCTCAGTGCAGATTCTATGAGACAGGTAGGCAGTTAGGACTTTCAGGACTGCTGGGGCAGGGAGAGTGCTGGAAGGTCCTAGAGATTCTACCTTCTGAGAAATCCTCAAAGAGCCTAACTGAACTTACTTAACCGTTTTCTTATTGTCATTTTGATTACATTACTACCTCAAACCACCATAGGCAAATGACCTTGGACAAGTCCCTCTTTCCTGGACCTCAGTCTCTTCATCCAGGAAATGGATAGCCAGAACGGTAAAGGTCCCAAGAAGTCACCTAGGGCCCCTGATTTCATAGACAGGGCCCCTGTAGGAGCCAGGGTGATCAAGAGAAGTGAAAGGAATCTGCTCAAGGTCACCAGTGCCTATTCCAGAGCCTCATTGAGAGGAGAGGTCTCCCACTTCCCAGCCCAGGCTCTTTCCACCACCCCCTCCATGGAGCGATGAGATCATCAAGCTCTGGTTCGGAATCTCTAGGAATGTGGGCCATCCTGGGAATACACCCCTAGATTCTCCCACCACAGCAGGGCCCCCTTCACCCCACCTCCTCTGGGATTTCCTCACTCCCCCAGACCAACAGGTATCCCTTAGGTGCCTGCCTATGTTGAAGACCCTCTATCTTAGGGAGAGGGGAATGGAACAATCACCCTGCCCTTCCCCCATCTCTGGATTCACCAGTAAGAAAACTAGGCACTCTCGATAGCCCCTCCTTCAGCACCCCTCGGGGATACCCTGAACTGCCGCACTTGGGGGAAACAGGAATCCCATCTCCTGGGGTTGGAGGCCTTCCCCATTCCCTCCCCTCCCCCTTGGAGCCTGGAATGTGACCCGCGGAGGGATCCCGCAGCAGCCGGCAAGGGCTGCGTTCCAGCTGGGTGGCTGCATTGAAAGGGGGAGATGCGGCGGCGACCTCCGGGACCGCGGGGACGGGGGGCGGGGGAGGCGGGGAGAAATCGCGGTGGCGCGGGTGGGGGCAGGGAGGGAGCCAAGAAAACCAGTCCGACTCCCGATCGCGCCAGATGGAGGCGGTCCCGAGCCTCCAGCCCCGGGTTTCCAGCTTCTCCCTTCCACCTTTGTCTCCCCTCCCTCCTACAAACTTTCAGCCTTCAGCCTGTTGGGGGCTAAGATCTGGGAAATAAGCGTGTGTGTTCGAGTGCCTTAGGGTCTGCCGTGAGCCTGAGTGCGAGTCTGGTTGGTTGTGCAGTTACGAATCTGTGTGTACATCTGTGTGCCTAAGACGCTGGGCAACTGTACCCACATGACCGATGTGTGTGAACGACTGTGCCTATGTGTCTGGATCTGCGCGTGGGTGTAGCTCGTGTGGCTGTGTAAACCGCATGCATAGGTATACATGTACCTGTGTCTCAGGCTCTGTGCGTCCTACTGCGATGGTACGAGGGTGTGGGTGTGATGGTGTATGTGATCCTGTGTCTGCGTGTCCGTACATCTGAGTGGGTGTTGTGCGTGTGACTGTGTAAACTGCGAACATGTACGTGTGCCCGCCGGTGGGTATTACCGTGTACGTGTGTCTCCGTATGCCTGTGAGGGGTGGGGTCTGCGCGGGGATTCCCGAACCCCCCACACTCACTCTAGGCCCCGGGAGAGGGCAGCGGCGGTGGCGACGGCCGCAGCAGGGACCCTTCTCCCTGCCTGCCCCGCCCCCACCCCGGCCCCTACCTGCCGGCCTCTTCGCCGACCGCCCGAACCGCCAGAAGCTGCGGACCCGGGGACCGCTGGGGGCCTTCCTCTTGTGGTGTGAGTTGCCCATGGCGGGCGCGGGAGCCGGCGCGGGAACCCAAGCGCGGCCCAGCCAGCCCGGCCGCCGGGCCCGCAGCCCCGGGAGGGAGGCAGCGAGACTCGCGGGCGGGCACCGCGGGCGCCCCCAGCCCCAGCGCGACCACGCCCCCGAGCTCTGCGGCCAATGGCCAGACAGGGGGCGGGACCGGAGGAGGGGCGGGGCCTGGCGCGCATCCCGTTGGCTCCGCCCTCCCGGAACCTGGGAGACCTGCTGAGCCGCCCAGCCTAGGGCGCACAAGGGAAAGCCGGGCCAGTCCAGGTGGGGCAGGTGGGTTGCCCGCTCTCTCATTCCAGAGGCTACCGCTCTGAGGAGTGCAATGGAGCTGGGAGAACGCCGATCCGGAGCCCTGCTGCAGTTAGAATCCACGAGCCACCTCCCCATGAGTGTCACGTGCCTGTGTGTACAAATGTATCAAACTGACTGTATTTCTGTAGTTACAGTGTTCAAAATAGTAGCACCCTTTTACTTAGTGTTTACTATGTGCCAGGCTCTGTGCTAACCGCTTTCGTGCATTACTTCATTTTATCCACAAGACAATTGTGTAAGGTAGGTCTTTTTTTTTTAGACCAAGTCTCACTCTCGCCCAGGCTGGAATGCAGTGGCACGATCTCGGCTTACTGCAACCTCCGCCTGCCGGGTTCAAGCGATTCTCCTGCCTCAGCCTCCCAAGTAGCTGGGACTACAGGCGCGCGCCACCACGCCCAGCTAATTTTTGTAATTTTAGTAGAGATGGGGTTTCACCATGTTGGTCAGGCTGGTCTCGAACTCCTGACCTCAGGTGATCTGCCTGCTTCGGCCTCCCAAAGTGCTGGGATTACAGGTGTGAGCACCCCACCCGGCCTGTTAAATATTTTTTTTTTTTTTTTTTTTTTGAGACGGAGTCCCGCTCTGTCGCCCAGACTGGAGTGCAGTGGCCGGATGTCAGCTCACTGCAAGCTCCGCCTCCCGGGTTTACACTATTCTCCTGCCTCAGCCTCCCGAGTAGCTGGGACTACAGGCGCCAGCCACCTCGCCCGGCTAGTTTTTTGTATTTTTTTAGTAGAGACGGGGTTTCACCGTGTTAGCCAGGATGGTCTCGATCTCCTGACCTCGTGATCCGCCCGTCTCGGCCTCCCAAAGTGCTGGGATTACAGGCTTGAGCCACCGCGCCCGGCCTGTTAAATATTTTTTTTAACCAGCCTGGCCAACACGGTGAAACCCCATCTCTACTAAAAATACAAAAATTAGCCAGGCATGGTGGCACACACCTGTAATCCCACCTACTCAGAAGGCTGAGGCAGGAGAATCGCTTGAACCCAGGAGGTGGAGGTTGCAGTGAGCCAAGATCACACCACTGCACTCCAGCCTGGGAGATAGAGCAAGACTCTGTCTCAAAATATGTGTGTGTGTGTGGGGGGGGTGTTTTTCTTTAAAAAGGCCAGGTGTGGCCGGGCGCGGTGGCTCAAGCCTGTAATCCCTGCACTTTGGGAGGCCGAGACGGGCGGATCACGAGGTCAGGAGATCGAGACCATCCTGGCTAACACGGTGAAACCCCGTCTCTACTAAAAAAATACAAAAAACTAGCCGGGCGCGGTGGCGGGCGCCTGTAGTTCCGGCTACTCGGGAGGCTGAGGCAGGAGAATGGCGTGAACCCGGGAGGCGGAGCTTGCAGTGAGCCGAGATCCGGCCACTGCACTCCAGCCTGGGTGACAGAGCGAGACCCCGTCTCAAAAAAAAAAAAAAAAAAAAAAAAAAA
>NC_037668.1:60349517-60368835 GCF_003255815.1 Theropithecus gelada | reverse complement strand
AAAAAAAAATAATTGAAATTTTTTTTTTTTTTTTTTTTTTTTTTTTTTGAGACGGAGTCCCGCTCTGTCGCCCAGACTGGAGTGCAGTGGCCGGATGTCAGCTCACTGCAAGCTCCGCCTCCCGGGTTTACACTATTCTCCTGCCTCAGCCTCCCGAGTAGCTGGGACTACAGGCGCCAGCCACCTCGCCCGGCTAGTTTTTTGTATTTTTTTAGTAGAGACGGGGTTTCACCGTGTTAGCCAGGATGGTCTCGATCTCCTGACCTCGTGATCCGCCCGTCTCGGCCTCCCAAAGTGCTGGGATTACAGGCTTGAGCCACCGCGCCCGGCCTGTTAAATATTTTTTTTAACCAGCCTGGCCAACACGGTGAAACCCCATCTCTACTAAAAATACAAAAATTAGCCAGGCATGGTGGCACACACCTGTAATCCCACCTACTCAGAAGGCTGAGGCAGGAGAATCGCTTGAACCCAGGAGGTGGAGGTTGCAGTGAGCCAAGATCACACCACTGCACTCCAGCCTGGGAGATAGAGCAAGACTCTGTCTCAAAATATGTGTGTGTGTGTGGGGGGGGTGTTTTTCTTTAAAAAGGCCAGGTGTGGCCGGGCGCGGTGGCTCAAGCCTGTAATCCCTGCACTTTGGGAGGCCGAGACGGGCGGATCACGAGGTCAGGAGATCGAGACCATCCTGGCTAACACGGTGAAACCCCGTCTCTACTAAAAAAATACAAAAAACTAGCCGGGCGCGGTGGCGGGCGCCTGTAGTTCCGGCTACTCGGGAGGCTGAGGCAGGAGAATGGCGTGAACCCGGGAGGCGGAGCTTGCAGTGAGCCGAGATCCGGCCACTGCACTCCAGCCTGGGTGACAGAGCGAGACCCCGTCTCAAAAAAAAAAAAAAAAAAAAAAAAAGGCCAGGTGTTGTGGCTCACACCTGTAATCCCAGCACTTTGGGAGGCCAAGGCAGGCAGATCACTTCAGGTCAGGAGTTTGAGACTAGCCTGGCCAACATGGTGAAACTTCATCTCTGCTAAAACCACAAAAAATTAGCCAGGCATGGTGGCTCATGCTTGTAATCCCAGCTACTTGGGAGGCTGAGGTGGAAGGATTGCTTAAACCTGGGAGGCAGAGGTTTCGGTGAGCCAAGATTGCGCCACTGCACTCCAGCCTGGGCGACAGAGTGAAAAATTAAAGACAGAGAGATGAAAAGCCTTCTTTCATCTGGGGCCTGGGGCCCAGGCCCGGGGCCCCACCTCTGTGTCCTCATCACAGGTGTCCTTGTGCTGAGGGACCTGCCCAGGGCCCCACTGCCTGGGCTATGACTCTTCTTTACCATAACTTCTGCCCTGTCTCTCCAACTAGAGGCAGCATGGTACAGCAGAGAGAGCACTGGGCTGGAAGTCTAGAGCCCTCCATTGTAGGCCCCACATGGCTTATCCTTCCTGCCACTGGAACAAGCCCCTCCACTACACTGTGCTGCCTCTTATGGCTCCAGCACACCCTCTTCCCTCCCTGCAAAATGGGAGAGTCAAAGCTAAACCCAACTCTCTCTGAGGCCCTTGTCTTGCTAGAGTCTCAGGTTGACAACAGTGCAGTCCTTGAAAGGCTGGCAAGTTATTCACCCATAGAAAATATTCATTGAGCATACAATGTGTACCAAGCTGCGTGTACTCTGCACAGAGAAAACGGTTCTAGTGTCAAAGCTATCTGCTAGCTAATTCCCTGAATTTATATAGATAGGGAAACTGGAGCCCATAAAAAGGACGGTTAGTACGGGGGCACAGAGGGAATACCCCAGGGTAAAGTCTAAATTTCTTGGCATGAATTAAGTGAGGACAGGTATGTGAAGAGGCTCAAAGGATGTCTGAAGTGTGGCAGGTACCTTGGCCTTCACAGGAAGCCTTGGAGGAGCTGCCCCCGCCTACCAGTTCAGCCTCATCTCGGACCTCATCTCTGAGATGAGAATCTCCTCCTTCTCAGAGCTACAACCACACAAAACTGCTTGTCACCCTCCAGCACACAACTCCAGGCCTTCACATCTGCCATCCCCTCTTCCACCTTGGCCTGAAAGGTGCCTTTTCATTCTCAATGCCCTGCTCTACATGCTGCTCCTCCATGAAGTCTTCCTTGTACCCCTTCTTCCCCCAGCTCAGTGCTTCCTTACTGAAGGCCCCACAGACATTAGTGCTGCCTTCTGATACAGTACTGATCACACCCCAGGGCTCCCCTGCACCCCATGTTCACCATCCCGGCACTTGCCTTCAGACAAGAGTTTCAGTATCTGCCTTTCCAACCAGAACAGTTTCCTCAAGAACAGGGATTGTCTGACTCCTCTTAGTAACCCCAGGCTCAGCACATAGTAGGTGCACCTATGTGTTTAATAGAAACTGGTGGAGGTGGAGATGGTGGGGCTTGTAGATTAGCTGTAGTAGCAACGGTGACGCTTGCATACTGACGGAGGTAGTGATGATAGCGCATAAATACTTTCACTGCAGTCAGTGCTAGCTCCAGGATCCTGTGGGAGGAGTACTGCCCACTGCCAAGAACACAGGAGAGGCTAGGCTAGGACTGGTGGGAAGAAGTAGGTGGTATGGAAGACATATGGACCAGAACTCCAGGAACCACAAGAATGAGCTGGAATGCCTCGTGACCCTCTTAGAAAATGGTGGGGAAGGCTGGGCACAGTGGCTCACACCTGTAATCCCAGCACTTTGGGAGGCAGAGGCGGGCGGATCACCTGAGGTCGGGAGTTCAAGATCAGCCTGACCAACATGGTGAAACCCCATCTCTACTAAAAATACAAAATTAGCCGGGCATGGTGGCGGGTGCCTATTGTCCTGGCTACTTGGGAGGCTGATGCAGGAGAATTGCTTGAACCTGGGAGTCGCAAGTTGCAGTGAGCCGAGATCACACTACTGCACTCCAGCATGGGTGACACAGCAAGAGTGTCTCAAAAAAATAAATAAATAAAAGGGGCCGGGCGCAGTGGCTCATGCCTATAATCCCAGCACTTTGGAAGGCTGAGACGGGCAGATCACAAGGTCAGCAGTTTAAGACCAGCCTGGCCAACATGGTGAAACCCCATCTCTACTAAAAATACAAAATTTAAGCCGGGCGCGGTGGCTCACGCCTGTAATCCCAGCACTTTGGGAGGCCGAGGTGGGCAGATCATGAGGTCAGGAGATCGAGATCATCCTGACTAACACAGTGACACCCCGTCTCTACTAAAAACACAAAAAATTAGCCGGCCGTGGTGGCAGGCACCTGTGGTCCAAGCTACTCAGGAGGCTGAGGCAGGAGAATGGCATGCACCTGGGAGACGGAGCTTGCAGTAAGCCGAGATCGCACCACTGCACTCCAGCCTGGGCGACAGAGCAAGACTCTGTCTCAAAAAAAAAAAAAAAGAAAAAGAAAAAAATACAAAAATTAGCTGGGCATGGTGGCAGGTGCCCGTAATCCCAGCTACTCGGGAGGCTCAGGCAGGAGAATCGCTTGAACCCAGGAGGTGGAGGTTGCAGTGAGCAGAGATTGCACCACTGCACTCCAGCCTGGGAAACAAGAGCGAAACTCCGTCTCAAAAAATAAAAAAGAAAATGCTGGGGAAGACCTCACTTGGCTAGACTTGGAGAACGGGGTGTCCTAAGCAGACAGGAGGCCTCACTTAGTATTCTCCTCACCAGGAGCCTCCTGGGAATCACGCACTTTGCTACAAGATTCAGGGTTTAAATCCTTTGTGGGCTGAGCTGTCTCTATCGCCCCTTCCATGCCAAGCACAGAGTTGGGCACCCTGTGAGTGGGCTGACAGTCCTTTAATGAATCAGCCCCTCAGGACAGTAGAGTACAAGGGCATAGAGTACAGTGGGGTATAACTAACGATGGGGGAGGCGGACAGAGATTTCACTCCTCTTGCCCTAGGAAGCTGCAGGAACTTGGCTGACTTCCCCAAGTCTGCCAACGGGCTAGAGGTGGCCTTGGGGTCTGCACAAGGAAGGTGTGTGTCCCTGTTCCTCTAACCCCGCCATGTTCACTGTGGCCCAAATAACATACAATGGTCCCTCTTATTCATTTTCTTTAACATGTGACAGGCCATGAGCAGCTGAAACAGCTTTGAGGGTCTGGAGAGAGAGAGATTTCCAAGGAGCAGGTGCTGAGGGGAGGCTCTCACTCTGCCCTCTGCTGACAAGAGAATGCAGATTTCTGGGGTCACAGGGCTTGGCCACCACAGTTCAACCCTGGCTAGGAGCCATGCTTCAGGGACTGCAGGGAGGGTACAGTGTGGAGAGAGCACACTGACTGAGAGCCCCTTTCAGGCCCAAGGGGAATTTCCAAGAGAAGGGTGAGGGCGAGACAGCTGGAAGGAGCCCCTGAAGATGTTGAGGAGAGGGCAGGGGAGACTCCCTTGGCCTTGCTTCCTTCTCAGCTCTTCCCACCCCTGGCAGAGGCACCTCTCTGGGACGGGATTTTCCATTTGAAGTCTGAACAAAGGAGTGAGGAAGCTGAAGGCCTGACAGTGTGGGCTTTTCTTCTGCCTCTGACACTAGATGGCCATGTGAACTTGAGCAAGTCACTTCCTCCTCTGGGCCTCAGCTGCCCCATCTGTATGTACCATGAGGGCTCCCTATGACATCTCAGGCCATGAGCTCTGAGAGTCTAGGATCCAGAGATGCCTATCTCTGGGGGCCCATACTGGAGCATTACCTATCACCCAAGGCCACTTAGCCAGGCCTTGTGCTGGCCAGGGTGTCTGTCAACCCAGTCTTTGCCCTTTGGGTATTCAAAATAGTGAGGTACAGCAATCCCTGGATCCCATGGAACCCCAGATAGCCAGCTGGTCCCAAGCCCCTAGCATGTGCCTTGCCTGACGCCAGTGCCACAAACCCTTCAATCCCAGCTTCCTTTCATCCTTCCATTTTAGCTCAAGTGCCACCTCCCTGGGGAAGCCATCATTGACCTCCCTTAGAGATTGCTGTGCTTCCTCTTATCACACTTTTTAACGCTTAATTACTTGTTCGGCATATTTTTCCCCCTACACACACACTCGTTGTGAGGTTCATGAGGCCCAGGACTTTGTCTCTTATTCATCCCTAGGGCAGTGCCTGGTATATAACACTTAGGAAATATTTGTGAAATAAGTGAGTGAGGCTCCCTCTCCCGTCTGGACTCTAAGAAAACAATGTCAGGCCGGGCGCGGTGGCTCACGCCTGTAATCCCAGCACTTTGGGAGGCCGAGGCGGGCGGATCACAAGGTCAGGAGATCGAGACCACGGTGAAACCCCGTCTCTACTAAAAATACAAAAAATGAGCCGGGCGCGGTGGCGGGCGCCTGTAGTCCCAGCTACTCAGGAGGCTGGGGAAGGAGAATGGCGTGAACCCAGGAGGCAGAGCTTGCAGTGAGCCAGGATCGCGCCACTGCACTCCAGCTTGGGCGACAGAGCAAGACTCCGTCTCAAAAAAAAAAAAGAAAACAATGTCTATCCTCT
This sequence comes from Theropithecus gelada, assembly GCF_003255815.1. Classification (NCBI taxonomy): domain Eukaryota; kingdom Metazoa; phylum Chordata; class Mammalia; order Primates; family Cercopithecidae; genus Theropithecus; species Theropithecus gelada. The sequence goes on along the minus strand of NC_037668.1, from coordinate 60,363,358 downwards.
CACAGGGGTCCGAGGGAGACACAGCAGCCACCCTGTCACACTCTTTATTTTTCACATTTCTGGGAAGCCAAAATGTCACAATCTTGAGAAACCCCAAACTCCTCTGGGGAAACCACTCCCCTATCGGAGGTATCCCATAGCAGAGGGAACTCAGCCCCTATTACATTGGTCCAGGCCCCAGGTAAGGACACTGAGGTGCCCTTTACCCAAGAAGAAAGTGGCTGGAAAAGCATATATTGCCCAACCCCAACTCTCCTAAGCACCTTGCTCTAGGGTCTGGGGACAATAACTTCCCCTGGGAGTATTGCAGAGATGACACTGACACCAGGCCCTGAGGGCTGAATAGGAGTTCACTGGATAGCAAAGTGAAGGGGAGCATATCCCAGGCAGGAGAAGCAGCACGGGCACTGACACAGAAGGGGAAAACACATGGAGTGTTGACTGACGGGCAAACAGACACCATCCTGACCTCAGAAGGGCAAGGTGCCCACGACCCCAGAGACCTGACTCTCACTTTGCTTTGGAACTATCTAGGCCCCTTCCTCAGCAGACAGAAATGACATTGTTCATAATGGACTCTTCTTACCCACCTTCCTTTTGAGTTTTGAATGAAACTGTCACCCAGTTGAACTCCTGTTGCCCAGGCTGGAGTACAGTGGCGTGATCTCAGCTCACTGCAGCCTCTGCCTCTTGGGTTCAAGTGATTCTCCTGTCTCAGCCTCCCAAAGGCGCCTGCCACTACGCCCAGCTAATTTTTGTTTTTTGTTTTGAGACGGAGCTTTTTGCTCTTGTTGCCCAGGCTGAAGTGCAATGGCATGATCACAGCTCACTGCAACCTCCGCCTCCTGGGTTCAAGCTATTCTCCTGCCTCAGCCTCCCGAGTAGCTGGGAATACAGGTGCGTGTCACCATACCCAGCTAATTTTTGCATTTTTAGTACAGATGGGGTTTTGCCATGTTGGCCAGGCTAGTCTCGAACTCCTGACATTAGGTGATCCCTGCCCGCCTCGGCCCCCCAAAGCACTGGGATTACAGGTGTGAGCCACTGTGCCCGGCCATAATTTTTGTATTTTTAGTAGAGACGGGGTTTCGCCATGTTGGCTAGGCTGTTTTTGAACTCCTGACCTCAAGTGATCCACCCGCCTCAGCCTCCCAAAGTGCTGGGATTACGGGTGTGAGCCATTGCACCGGCCACCTTATCCACCTTCCTATTACATCCAGGCCACTGGGTCTCAGTGTCTTATCTGGCTGGCTGGAGGTCAGCTCTCCTTTCCTGGACACAGGGACACAGCTCCCATCCCCATGCCTAGCCCCCAGCCCCTACAGGCTTACTCCCTCAGCCCATTCTCAAACCCACAGACTCCTAGAACTAGCAAGAGTCTCAGAGGCCATTAAACCCCAACTTTGTCGGCCAGATGCGGTAGCTCATGCCTGCAATCCCAGCACTTTGGGAGGCCAAGGCGGGCGGATCACAAGGTCAGGAGTTCAAGACCAGCCTGGCCAATATGGTGAAACCCTGTCTCTACTAAAAATACAAAAATTAGCCAGGCATGGTGGCACGTGCCTGTGGTCCCAGGCTGAAGCAGAAGAATCACTTGAACCTGGGAGGCAGAGGTTGCAATGAGCCGCGATCTTGCCACTACACTCCAGCCTGGGCAACAGAGCGAGACTCCGTCTCACAAAAACAAATGAACAAACAAATAAACAAAAAACTATCTTTGTTAAGACAGGGCATGTCTGGTCCAAAGAGGGGTAGGACTTACCCAAGGTCATACAACAGAGCTGAACTCAAACTGAGGGTTCTCTCCACAACTCCACGCCATGAAAGGACCGTCCTCCCTGAGTGGCCAGAGGGAACTTGGAGAGGCCACAGTGAACTGACTGGAGTTAACATAGGGCTAAGTCAGCTAGGTCTGGCAGGGTGGCTCTCAAATTCTCAGTATCAGAGCCATGCCCACTCCCACCCCTCAGCCGCTGCCCACTGCACAAGAGAAACCCTCAAGAGGACTATATACCCCTTTCCCCAAAACTGGTTTTGTCTAAGACTCTAGAGAGGTCACCCCCCTCCAGAGTCAGAAACACAGCCATCATCGTATAATTTTCTTTGTAGAGCGTGGCCTCTGGAGGCAGACTGAGTGGCTCCGTCATTGTAACACTGTGAACCTCACTTCCACATAGATGGGGACCTTGCCCGTCCGGTCCTCCGGCATTCGCATCACCTTGAACAGTGCCTGACACTACAGAGTAAAGAATATGTCTTCTTCAAATAAATGAAGCTGAGTGACCTTGGGCTACTTATTCTCACCCCTTTTTTCTCACCTACAAATGGTAATAACTGTCCACCTCCCAGGTTGCTCTAAGGACATAGGAAGACTTTGATGAAAATGCCTGTCTAGGGTATATATAGCACATAACAGCCTTCCTGTTACTTCTCTTCCCATTCAGATTAGCCAGGACCCTGCCCTCCTTCCACAGGCTGCTTGCCTCCTCCAGAAAGCCTCCCCTGATTATCTGCTGGGCTCCAGTCCTGGCATCTGTCCCAGAAACACTTCCTACCCACACACTTGTCTAGAGTCCAGGTGATATTTCTGGAAGATATGGATTCCTGTTTGTTTTTGGTTTTTTTGAACTTTTTCTTATGTCTGAGTCCTCCTGTGGGACAAGGGTGAGACTCTACCCTCTATGAATCCCCCTCAATCATCATCATCATCACAGGCTGTTTTCCAAACATGGATCACGGTGAACTTAACTAATGCCCAAGTCCTCAGCAGCATAACAACAGCAGAAACCTGCTGCCAGCTGCACCATGCTCCACAGTTCACAACGCAGTTGCATGTCTGTTAGGTTATTTGATCCTGGAAAGCCCCCTATAAAGCCAAGATTTATTATCCCTATTTTACAGATAAGGAAACTGAGGCTTGGAGGGGAGAATAACCTGCCAGCATCTTGTAGCTTGAGAGGGGCAGACCAGGGCAGCAGAGTTGTCCTTTTTTTTTTTTTTTTTTTTTTTGAGACCTAGTCTCACTCTGTTGCCAGGCCGGAGTGCAGTGGTACAATCTCGCTTCACTGCAATCTCCGCCTCCCAGGTTCAGGCGATTCTCCTGCCTCAGCCTCCTGAGTAGCTGAGATTACAGGCACACGCCACTACGCCTGGCTAATTTTTGTATTTTTAGTAAAGACAAGGTTTCACCACGTTGGTCAGGCTGGTCTCGAGCTCCCGACCTAGTGATCCACCCACCTTGAACTCCCAAACTGCTGAGATTACAGGCGAGAGCCACTGCGCCCAGCCAAGCAAAGTTGTTCTTAGGCCCAGAGCCCATTCCTTCCAGACTGGGTCCTTAGAGCTCAGGTGACTAAACTTATAACATAGTCATAGCAACCCCTTGCATTTCTATGGTGACTTCTCTTTAATATAATTTTCTTTCTTTTTTTTTGGAGTCTCGCTCTGTTGCCCAGGCTGGAGTGCAGTGGTGCAATCTTGGCTCACTGCAACCTCCGCCTCCCGGGTTCAAGCAATTCTTCTGCCTCAGCCTTCCGGGTAGCTGGGAGTACAGGTGCACGCTGCCACGCCTGGCTAATTTTTTGTATTTTAGTACAGATGGGGTTTCACCGTGTTGCCCAGGCTGGTCTCAAACTCCTGAGCTCAGGCAATCTGCCCGCCTTGGTCTCCCAAAATACTAGGATTAGAGGCGTGAGCCACCACACCCAGGCTTTAATATAATTTTAATATGCTCTCTTGTGAGAATCTGGGTGAGACAGAAAGGTCACAGCCCCATCAAGGCAATGTCCAGCCAGAGGATTCCCCCTTTCTTCCCCACAAGACAGTGGTGGAGTCAAGGAGCCCACAGAGAAGTTGCTCATCCTACATCATGGCGCTTGATAGTAGCTGAGCCAGGATTTAAACTCTCATCGGCCTGACTCTGATACTCTCCCCACTCTATCAAGTTCCCTCACTTCTCTCTGGGCCATTTCCCATCTGTAAAGTGAGTTGAACGAGAAGATCTTCCAGTCTTACCTGCTGTTCTATGTCCTTGGGAGAGTCATGAAAACAGTCCCCATTTTTGAGGCAGATGATTTGAGTTTAAATCCCAGTTTGGTCAAATCAGTCACTCACTGTCCCTGAGCCTCAATTTTTTCATCGGCAAGTGAGATCTTGACATATTCAGACTAATCAATAAATGTCAGACTTCCTCTCTTCTTCTAAGTCTGTGCAGGGTAGTGAGGTCAGCAAGGGAATCATGGAAGACTGGTAAAACTCCATGACAAGCTCAGTTTTTCCATCTTATAGTAGGAGAGTCAGATTAGAGGAATCAAGACCTGCCTCTTGTAGGTCTTTGAGCCAGAGATTAGAATGGAGGAAATAATGACTTCCCCAGCAAAATCCCTGACCTCCTAGGAATCTCCTGTGTATCTCTCCTCCCCACCTCTCCCAATCTCCATTCTGAACATTTTCCGTGAAAGAGTTAAGCCTTCTGCAGGCTTCCCCTTCCTGGCCAGCGTTGCCAGTGGAGATTAGAGGGATCAGATTTATTTCTCTTAATAAACAGAAAAGAAGTTGGGCCAGGCAGGTGACAAGGAAACAATTGCAATAATAGGAGGCTGGAGTAAAAGGGAACAGGACTTCCTCCAGTCGTACCCGGGGCCACCTCCAGACCTGGGGAAACAACAGCCAGGGGCAAGGAGGTGTTGCCCATGCACGTGGGCTCAAATCAGGCCAACATGCTGCCCAGAAAGCCCAGAGCCACCTGATACTAAACACAAGGCGAGAGGGAGGCCTGGCCACTGACCCAATGACCCCAAACCCAGGTTGTTGGAGCAGTGACCTACAGGCTCAGCTTTTCCAGCCCCCTGCCTCCCAGGCTGGTCTCCCAGAGGAAAAAGGTCCACTGCCCTGGAGTATACACTGCTAGTCCACTAGGCTTCTGCCTGCCAATTCTGACAGTCTAACCACAATCCATCCTGCTGCAATGCCCTCTTGAATGAGATGGGGATGACTTTAGACTGAATCCCAGTGGGGCAGCCCTGGGACAGACTCCATGTCCTGTTGGGACTGCAGAGCCTTTGGAAACATCTCTCACCCAAATCCAATCCTCCCTCAGGGTTTGGCCCAGTCACCCCAGCCTCAGCACCCTCACTTCTATTTGTGGCTGTGCCGCAGGGAAGCAGGGCCCTTATCCAAAAGGAAGATCAGGCCGGATACAATCACACAAGAGGCTTTCCACCCTCTTCCTGACCCCTAAAGTGTTCCTTCTAACTCTCCCAGAAGAGGTGGTTAAAGGACACTGGGAGGATAAACACAGGCAGAATGGGATGGGCCCGCACACCCGGCCATTTCCTCACCTCCAGCACTGCAGCAGCAGTCTAGGAAAGGTGGACTTCCCAGGACGGCAAACCCCAAGGGAGCTCCACCCGCTTGCAAAGACTCAAGCCCTCCCCACCAAAAGGAAGACAGAAACAGGGAAATGAGGGAAGGCCCAAGAAAGGAGCGGAAAGTGACCCCAGCAGGGATGGGCCAGGTCGGCTTCCCCGGCTTTCAGGCTGCCCATTAAGGCCAGAGGAGGAGCCCAGGGGCTCAAATTCAGAAAGACTGAGAACTAGCTGTTGAATTTTAAGTACCCACCCCAGCCCAGGTACAGCCTCTCCATTGAGCTTGGGCCTCAGTTTCCCCCATCTGTAAGCACACTTCTGACACTGGCATGTTTCTCCAGGGCTGGAAGAAGGAGTGATGGTGAGGGGCGGGTTGGTTCACCTTGAGAGCTCACTACCCCAGGAGTTGATGTTTGTGGCCTGGCCCAGGTGAGCGTGAGGAAACTGGCCTAGGTGGGAAAAGCCAGCACTGTTAAGAAGCTAAGGCAGGGCACACTGCGCTCCATGCGGGGTCCTTTGTGGGGCTGGAAATCCAGATCCAGCTGGAGCTGAAACTCTCTGTGAGTGCGGTTGACCTTCCAGACCCAGAGGGTCCCCACCAGAGACCCAAGGCCACCTGTCTCTCCCATTGGCCACAGGCCAGCGTTGAGTCTCTGACCCCCTGACTCAGCAGAGGGCAGAACCTGGGTGAGCCTGGGGGAGGGGGAATCGCCTCACCGCCCTGGAGTCGGGCTGCCAGCACTTCCTGCTCTGCCAGGGTATCCCTGGCCCGGCCGGGGGTCCCTTCCCCTCAGAGCGAGGCAAGACTGGGTCTGGAAAGTGCGGAAGGCAGCGCAGGGTGGAGGTGCTCGGACTCAGCCCTGGCCTCTTAGCTCCCCAGCACCAGTTCCTGGGGGTCACCCCCCTCCAACACGCCGCGCGCGGACCCCCGGCAGAGCCCCCGCGGCCGCACCCTCGGCGCCCCCCCGCGCTCAGCCCAGGTGCCGACCGCCTTACCTCGGCCTTTGCCCTTGGCCCTCTTGGCCTTGTCCTCCGCCTTCTTGGCCCGGGGGGCGGCCGGTTCGGCGCCCTCGGCCCCCGCCGCCTTCTTCTTGCGCCGCTTGCCCCGCAGCCAGCTGAAGGCGCGGCGGAGGCCGGACGCGCCGGAGCGGGACTTCTTCCTGCGCGGGGGGCCGCCCGGGTTCCCCGGCTCCTCGGCCGCAGGTGCGGCGGGGGGCGCGCGGGCCGCCATGGCAGGCGGGGGCGGAGCGGGCGGCGGGTCAGGCCCCCTGCGGCGCGGCGCCCATGCCGGGGGCGGCCGCCGGGGATGCGCGCCCGGAGAAAAGTTTGGGCGGCGGAGGCCGAGCGGGCGCCGAGAGCGGGCGGCAGGAGCGGCGCGGGAGGGGCCGGCCGGGCGGCGGGCGGGGCGCAGGCCGGCGGGGAGGGAAGAAGCGGGGCGGGAGCGGCCGCGGGGCGGGAGCGGCGCTGCCTGCGGCCCCTCCCCGCCTCCCCCTGGCCCGGCGGAGGGCGAGGTCTGGTCCCGCGAGGAGAGGGTCCCGGGAGCCCGGGGTCGTGCCCCCAGCCGGGGCCCGAGAGGGCGGGTCGTGGGGCTGCCCGGGAGGGGGCGGCACTGAGGTTCAGTCCCGCAGGGGGCACCGCGGGAGGTCCGTTCGGAAGAGGGTGGTATGGGGTGGGGACGGGAAGGGGAAGGGCGCAGAAAAGGGGGAGCGAGAGGCTGGGGTTGGACCCCAGGAGCCTTGGTATCCCAAGTTTGGACTGGGAACAGACAGGGGATTCTGGAATATTTTTTCCTGGAATAAGGGAATTTGGAGAACTCCTTCCAAGCCCCGACAGTGTTGGGGGGCTTGCGCCAAGAGTAGAGGCTTCCGACACGTCCAAGACGTGTGACCCGCAGTGGGCATTTCCCTCACATCTGCTGACTAGAGTGGCCTCCTCTCTCTTTACTACACCTTCCCCCCAGGCTCCAACCATCTTCGGTGTGCAGCGGGGGCCCTAGGCGCCCTGTATTCCTGCCTCACCCTTTGGTGGCAGGGATGAGGATAGTCCTTCCTCCTAGTCCTTCCTAGTCCTTGGACTAGGCTTTGAGGCCCCAGGGCACTCCTGCCTGGACCAGGAGTTCCCACTGAGATGCTCAACACTAATTAGGGTTGAACTCTGGGCAGGTGAGAGGCGTGACTGGGAGGCTGGTAGGAAAGAAAGCCTTGAAGAATCCTGAAATTGCTGTGCTCATTGCCTCCAGGCCTCTGCCTCTATTACAGCTGACCAAGCCCTTTTATATCATCTGATCCCACAACAAGAGAAATGGAGGCCAGAAGGGGACAGTGATTGCCCAAGAACACAAGTGGTCAGCGGCAGAGGAGCCAAGATGGGCATCTGGGTCTTGTCTCAGCCTGGTCCGAGGCTTCAAACCCGAAGGGCCAGAAATTGCACTGAGGGCCAGCTGTAGGTTCAGTACCCTTGAACCCCCTCCCTCAGTCCCCAGAAGAGCCTTGTGATGTCCATACCAGTGGGGTGACCAGAATCACCTAATCTGACTCTGGTCACACGGCTTTCTCTTGGTCCTGGTCTCCACGAGCGCAGGGACCCATTTGTCTGGGTCACCCAGCACAGTCAGCCCCAGCACACTGTAGATAGCACTCACCGTGACATTGCAGGATTACTAGAGTGCAGTGGGATCTCCCTGAGTCCCCAGGGGCTCAGCTGTGGTGAACCTGGGGGCTCTGGGGCAGACCACCCCCGTGTCCATGCTGGGCCTCCGTTTCTTGTCTAACCACCATTCATTCAGATCCAGCCCACAATCCCAGAGCACCCGTTCTGGATCGGGAACCAGCCTGTACTCTGAGTGCTCTTGGCCCAGCCTAGCACTAATCCTAAGAACCCAGCCTCTTCCTCTGTTAGCTGGTGAGGAAAGGGAATGTAGGGAAGGCAGTTTTCAAGGGAAAAGTGTTACAGGTGCCAGGCACAGTGGCTCAGGCCTGTATTCCCAGCACTTTGGGAGGCCCACGCAAGTGGATCACCTGAGATCAGGAGTTCAAGACCAGCCAGACCAACATGTTGAAACCCCATCTCTACTAAATACAAAAACTTAACTGGGTTTGGTGGTGCATGCCTGTAGTCCCAGCTACTTGGGAGACTAAGGCAGGAGAATCGCTTGAACCGGGTAGGCAGAGATTACAGTGAGCAGAGATTGCGCCATTGCACTCCAGCCTGGGCAACAGAGCAAGACTCTGTCTTTAAAAAAAAAAAAAAACTTATTAAGCATTTCAAGGCCTGCCTGCCACAGTGGCTCATGTCTGTAATCCCCAACACTTTGGAAGGCCGAGGTGGGAGGATTGCTTGAGCCTAGTTCGAGACCAGCCTTGGGCAACATGGTGACAGCTCCTCTCTCAAAAAAAAAAAAGAAAAAAAAACTAGTTTTCATTAGCCAGGTGTGGTGGCACGTGCCTGTGGTCCTAGCTACTCACTCGGGAGGCTGAGGTGGGAGGATCCCCTTGAGCCCAGGAGGTCAAGGCTATAGTGAGCTATGTTCGCGCCACTGCACCCCAGCCTGCAAAACAGAGTGAGACCTTGTCTTTGTTGTTGTTGTTGTTGTTGTTTGTTTTTTTGAGACAGAGTCTCGCTCTGTCATCCAGGCTGGAGTGCAGTGTCATGATCTCGGCTCACTATAACCTCCGCCTCCCAGGTTCAAGCGATTCTCCTGCCTCAGCCTCCCGAGTAGCTGGGACTACAGGCGCCCGCCACCACTCCTGGCTAATTTTTGTATTTTTAGTAGAGATGGGGTTTCACCATATTGGTCAGGCTGGTCTCAAACTCCTGACTTCAGATGACCCACGCACCTCGGCCTCCCAAAGTGCTGGGATTACAGGCGTGAGCCACCGCGCCTGGCCTGACCTTGTCTTTTAAAAAAAGAATTTCAAGAGGCAATAGCAGGCTGCGCAAGGTGACTCATGCCTGTAATCCCAGCACTTTGGGAGGCCGAGGCCGGCGGATCACAAGGTCAAGAGTTCGAGACCAGCCTGGCCAGCATAGTGAAACCCCGTCTCTACTTAAAACACAAAAATTAGCCAGGCGTGGTGACAGGCGCCTGTAATCCCAGATACTCGAGAGGCTGAGGCAGGAGAATCACTTGAAACCGGGAGGCGGCGGTTGCAGTGAGCCAAGATCACGCCATTGCACTCCAGCCAGGGCGACAGTGTGAGACTCCATCTCAAAAAAAAAAAAAAAAGACAGGCATGCTGGAGGGTGCCTATAATCCCAGCTACTCAGGAAGCTGTGGCACAAGAATAACTTGAACCCAGGAGGCAGAGGTTGCAGTGAGCCGAGATCATGCCATTGCACTCCAGCCTGGGCGACAAGGGTGAAACTCTGTCTCAAAAAAATAAAATAAAATAAAATAGATAAATAAATAAACAAATAAAGTACAAAAAAATTAGCAGGGCATGGTGGTGCTTGTCTGTGGTCCCAGCTGCTCAGGAGGCTGAGGCAGGAGAATTGCTTGAACCCAGAAGGCAGAGGTTACAGTGAGCTGAGATCGTGCCACTGCACTCCAGCCTGGGTGACAGAGCGAGACTCTCTCCCAAAAAAAAAAAAAACAGGTTGGGTGCAGTGGCTCACACCTGTATAATCCCAGCACTTTGGGAGACTGAGGCGGGTAGATCACAAGGTCAGGAGTTCAAGACCAGCCTGGCCAAGATAATGAAACCCCATCTCTACTAAAAATACAAAAATTAGGCCAGATGCGGTGGCTCACACCTGTAATCCCAGCACTCTGGGAGGCTGAGGCAGGCTGAGGTTGGTCAGGAGTTCGAGACCAGCCTGACCAACATGGAGAAACCCTGTGTCTACTAAAAATACAAAAATTAGCCGGTCGTGGTGGTGCATGCCTGTAGTCCCAGCTACTCTGGAGGCTGAGGCAGGAGAGTCGCTTGAACCCGGGAGGCAGAGGTTGCAGTGAGCGTAGATCGTGCCGTTGCACTCCAGCCTGGGCAACAAGAGCGAAACTCCATCTCAAAAAAAAAAAAAAAGTATATATATATATATATTCACACACACACAAATACAAAAATCAGCCGGGCGTAGTGGCAGGTGCCTGTAATCCCAGCTACTTGGGAGGCTGAGGCAGAGAATTGCTTGAACCTGGGAGGCAGAGGTTGCAATGAGCTGAGATTGCGCCACTGCACTCCAGCCTGGGCGACAGAGCAAGCGTCTGTCTCAAAAAAAAAAAAAAAGACGGGGGGGCAACAGCAAAACATTCAACCAAGCACAGAGCCTTTCTGAGCATGGGTTATGTGTAAATACACAGTTTGCATGCCTCTGAAGATAGCCCTGCCAGTGTCTCATATAATTCCTCAGGGAAATTCCCCTCAAACTAGAATTTCCGGGAATCAACCCACAGATTGGATCCTCTGATTTGGAGGTAGGGAGAGGAAGAAGGGAAATGAGGAGAGGTCAGAGTTGTATTCCCTTCACTGCTCCTGACTCCAGCACCCAGAGATTCTCACTTCTCATCCCTAGTCCGGACTATGCTCAGACCAGCAGTTCAGCTTTCCCTCTTGCTTCCTGGCCTAATGGACAGACATGCTTCTGAGCCACCCAGGGAGGGCTAGCCTAGGAAGAGCTAGCCTGTGTCTCAGCTGTAGCTGAATCCTGCTCCCTGGATTAATGATTGCTCAGCTCAGCTACATGTCTTTGCTGGCCTTGCAGGCAGCTGAGGGAGCTGATTTCCCAGCAGTCCCTGTGGATAGGGCCCAAAGTTCAACCTGGAGCCAGGTTGTCACCTGACCAGGAAGAAAACTTCCAACCTGTCCCCAGGGAGGAACCAGCAAAAAAACCAGGCTTGAGGCAGCATCCCAAGGGCCCTCCAGCTTTGCCTCTCTGTTTGGGGAAATCCCAGGACCACCCTGATGTTGCCCTCACACACACCAATCCCCCTTTCCACTTGGGAGACCTGCCTTCCACAGGACCCAGCTTTGTCCTCTGCTGGGCCTGGCCTCCTACCACCAAGACTCCTCACTCCAGACTGGGCAGCCAGGCCAAAAGTTGTGGCTGAACCTCTTACATTTTACAGGGAAGACCAGGAAGAGACAGACAGCCTCAGGATGGGAGCACCTGTGGCTTCCCTCAGTTCCCTCAATAGACCAATTGCAGGGGCCAGAATTGTACCAGAGGGCAGAGCAGTCCTGCATAGTTGAAAGTTGGGAGGGGGGAGATTTAGATCCCAGCCAGCATTCTTCTGTCCCCTAATCCGTGGCTCTTGGCATCTGTGGCAGCCGTCTTAACATTTCAAACAACCTCCCTGCTGAGGTCTTCTTTGATCCTCTAGGCATCTCTTAGAATCAAGCCCCAAGCCTAATTCCACCCATTTTTCCTCCCGCTGAGTTGAGAAGAGAAATGGGTTGTGTAGGGTGTTAGTGGTGTGTGGCCAGAACAAATGGAGTCTTATGGGTTCCCAACTTTAAGTTGATGCCAGCTCCTAAGAAAAGAGAGGAGGGGGGAGAGGAGATGTGAGGGTGCAGGGGGAGGAAAGAAGAGAGAAAGGAGAGAGCAGAGAGGTAGTTTTTGCCACCACCCAGTCTCTAGTGTGCAACGGGTTGTGTTTCCCTTCGTTCTTTCAACAAGTATGTCCTGAGCACCAGTGCTGTGTTCCAGCTTCCAGAGATTGACCACAGATATTCAGTGATCAGATTGTCCCTCTCTTAGCTGTCCACAGTGTAGAAAAGTGGTTTTCAAACTTTTTATTTTAGCAGTGGAACTTTTTTCTCCCTCAGACAAAATCCATCCAAATTCTGGTGAATAAAAGCAATATAAGTATAAATTTTGTAAATCAAAACTTATAACTTTTACATACAATAAAGTAAATCAGTGGGGCCAGGCATGGTGGCTCACACCTGTAATCCCTGCACTTTGGGAAGCTGAGGCAAGCAGATCCCCTGATGTCAGGAGTTTGAGACCAGCCTGGCCAACATGGTGAATCCCCATCTCTACTAAAAATACAAAAATTAGCCAGGTGTACTGGTGTGCGCCTGTAGTCCCAGCTACTCAAGAGGCTGAGGCAAGAGAATCGCTTCAACCCGGGAGGTAGAGGTTGCAGTGAGCCGAGATCACAACATTGCATTCCAGCCTTGGCGACACAGCGAGACTCCGTCTCATAAAGAAAAAGAAAAAGGAGGCCGGGCGCGGTGGCTCACGTCTGTAATCCCAGCACTTTGGGAGGCCGAGGTGGGTGGATCACGAGGTCAGGAGTTCGAGACCATCCTGGCTAACATGGTGAAACCCCGTCTCTACTAAAATTACAAAAAAATTAGCCGGGCGTGGTGGCGTGCGCCTGTAGTCCCAGCTACTTGGGAAGCTGAGGCAGGAGAATGGCGTGAACCCGGGAGGCGGAGCAGAGCTTGCAGTGAGCCGAGATTGTGCCACTGCACTCCAGCCTGGGCGACAGAGCGAGACTCCGTCTCAAAAAAAAAAAAAAAAAAAAAAAGAAAAAGAAAAAGGAAAAAAATAATTAAAAATACATAAATAAAGTAAATCAGGCCAGGTACAGTGGCTCACGCCTGTAATCCCAGCATTTTGGAAGGCCGAGGCAGGCGGATCACAAGGTCAGGAGTTTGAGACAAAATTTGGCTGAGCGTGGTGGCGCACCCCTGTAATCCCAGCTACTCGAGAGGCTGAGGCAGGAGAATCACTTGAACCCGGGAGGTAGAGCTTACAGTGAGCAGAGATGGTGCCACTGCATTCCAGCCTGGGTGACAGAGTGAGACTCTGTCTCAAAATAAATAAAATAAAAATAAAAATAGGCCGGGTGCGGTGGCTTGCACCTGTAATGCCAGCACTTTGGGAGGCCGAGGCAGGTGAATCAACTGAGGCTGGGAGCAACATGGAGAAACCCCATCTCTGCTAAAAATACGAAATTAGCCAGGTGTGGTGGCACATGCCTGTAATGCCAGCTACTCAGGAGGCTGAGGCAGGAGAATCGCTTGAACCCAGGAGGCAGAGGTTGCAGTGAGCCAGAGATCGTGCCATTGCACTCCAGCCTGGGCAACCAGAGCAAAACTCCATCTCAAAAAAAAAAAATACATAAAACTAAAATAAAGGCCGGGTACAGTGGCTCACACCTGTAATCCCAGCACTTTGGAAGGCCAAAGCAGGAGGATCACGAAGTCAGGAGATCGAGACCATCCTGGCTAACACAGTAAAACCTCATCTCTACTAAAAAAAATACAAAAAATTAGCCGGCCGTGGTGGCCGGTGCCTGTAGTCCCAACTATTCCGGTGGCTGAGGCAGGAGAATGGTGTGAACCTGGGAGGCGGAGCTTGAAGTGAGCGGAGATTGAGCCACTGTACTCCGGCCTGGGCGACAGAGCGAGACTCCGTCTCAAAAATAAATACATTAATTAAATTAAATAATAAAAATAAAGTAAATCAGTGAGAGCAGTGATGACTGTTTTTTTTTTTTTTTTTTTTTTTTTTTTTTTTTTT
>NC_037668.1:60348129-60349426 GCF_003255815.1 Theropithecus gelada | reverse complement strand
TCTCGGCCTCCCAAAGTGCTGGGATTACAGGCTTGAGCCACCGCGCCCGGCCTGTTTTTTTTTTTTTGAGGCGGAGTCTCGCTCTGTCGCCCAGGCTGGAGTGCAGTGGCGCCATCTCGGCTCACTGCAAGCTCCGCCTCCCGGGTTCCCGCCATTCTCCTGCCTCAGCCTCCCGCGTAGCTGGGACTACAGGCGCCGCCACCACGCCCGGCTAATTTTTTGTATTTTTAGTAGAGACGGGGTTTCACTGTGTTAGCCAGGATGGTCTCGATCTCCTGACCTCGTGATCCGCCCGTCTCGGCCTCCCAAAGTGCTGGAATTACAGGCTTGAGCCACTGTGCCCGGCCTTTTTTTTTTTTTTTTTTTTTTTTTTTTTGTTTTTTTTTTTTTGGGGGGGGGTTCCCTCTTTGCCCCCCGGGGGGGGGGGGGGGGGGGGCTTGCGCGCGGGTGCGGCGCGCTGCGGCGCGGCCGACGCAGGCAGAAGCGGGCGGTGCGCGGAGCTGGCCGCTGGATTGGCTGGAACACTCGCGTGTCAGGCGGTTGCTAGGCTCCGGCCGTGCGCCCCGCCCTCGCGCTCAGCGCCCTCTCACCGCCCNGCCTGGATGGCCCTATCCTTGGGGAAGATAGGGCTGAGGTAGGTGTTGGCAGGGGGCTCCCAGGAAAGCACTGGGGTCCTGGTAGATCCTTAGTGTTATGGCAGAAAGTCTTCTAGAGACATCTGGTCCACCCTGTGTCTCTGGTTTTTTTTGTTTGTTTGTTTTTTGTTTTTTTTTGAGACGGAGTCTCACTCTGTTGGCCAGGCTGGAGTGCAGTGGCGCAATCTTGGCTCACTGCAAGCTCCACCTCCCAGGTTCACGCCTTTCTTCTGCCTCAGCCTCCTGAGTAGCTGGGACTACAGGCGCCCACCACCACACCCGACTCATTTTTTGTATTTTTAGTAGAGACGGGGTTTCACCGTGTTAGTCAGGATAGTCTTGATCTCCTGACCTCGTAATTTGCCCGCCTGGGCCTCCCAAAGTTCTGGGATTACAGACGTGAGCCACTGCACCTGGCCTTTTTTTTTCTTTTGAGACAGAGCTCTCTCTTTTTTTTGTTTTTTTGAGACAGAGTCTCATTCTGTCCCCCAGGCTGGAGTGCAGTGGCACAATCTCGGCTCACTGCAAGCTCCGCCTCATGGGTTCACACCATTCTCCTGCCTCAGCCTCCCCAGCAGCTGGGACTACAGGCGCCCACCACGCCCAGATAATTTTTTTTTTTTTTTTTTTTTTTTTTTTTTTTTTTTTTTTTTTTATTCGTG
>NC_037668.1:60337219-60348038 GCF_003255815.1 Theropithecus gelada | reverse complement strand
TTTTTGAGACGGAGTCTCGCTCTGTAGCCCAGGCTGGAGTGCAGTGGCCAGATCTCAGCTCACTGCAAGCTCCGCCTCCCGGGTTCACGCCATTCTCCGGCCTCAGCCTCCCGAGTAGCTGGGACTACAGGCGCCCGCCACCTCGCCCGGCTATTTTTTGTATTTCTTAGTAGAGACGGGGTTTCACCGTGTTAGCCAGGATGGTCTCGATCTCCTGACCTCGTGATCCGCCCATCTCGGCCTCCCAAAGTGCTGGGATTACAGGCTTGAGCCACCGCGCCCGGCCCGATAATTTTTTTTTTTAGTAGAGTTGGGATTTCACCATGTTAGCCAGGATGGTCTCGATCTCCTGACCTTGTGATCCGCCTGCTTCTGCCTCCCAAAGTGCTGGGATTACAGGCGTGAGCCACCGTGCCCAGCCAAAGGTAGAGTGTTTTCTAAATTCAGTCCTTTCTTTTTCTTTTCTTTTCTTTTTTTTTTTTTTTTTTGAGACGGAGTTTTGCTCTTGTTGCCCAGGCTGGAGTGCAATGGCATGATCTCGGCTCACTGCAACCTCCGCCTCCCAGGTTCAAGCAATTCTCCTGCTTAAGCCTCCCGAGTAGGTGGGATTACAGGCGCCCGCCACCACTCCCAGCTAATTTTTGTATTTTTTAGTAGAGATGGAGGTTTCACCATGTTGGCCAGGCTGATCTTGAACTCCTGACTTCAGGTGATCTGCCGGCCTCAACCTCCCAAAGTGCTGGGGTTACAGGCATGAGCCGCTGTGCCCGGCCCTAAATTCAGTCCTTTCTAATCTACCATATGGAGGAAGGATTAAGTGCACAGACCTTGGCATCATATAAACTTGGGTTCAAGTCCTGGCTTTCCTTTTTACTAGCTGTGTAACCTTGGGTAACTCCTCAGCTTCCTCCTCCATTAAATGGGTTGATCCTACTTACCTCCTGGGGATCTAATGCAATAATGCACATAAAGCATTCAGCACTGGGTCTGGCGCATAGTAAGTCAGGTAATGGCACCTGTAGTTAATATCCTTTCTTTCTGGTCAATTCCCCCCACCTCCCAACTCCTACCTCCTAGGCATATTTCGCTGGATGTCCAAGTCAAATTCTAAATAGCCAAAAGCAAAATTTCATCTCTTCTTTTTCCTCCCTAAACACCAGATTCTCTTGCTGCCCTACCTCTATTAATGCCTCACCATCTTTCACTGAGGCCTGAGGCCTAGCCCTCAGGGATGTTGTACAAACAAGTACCAAAGCTATGTGCAGCGGAGGCCTACTTGAAAAATCATTGTCTTTGCCCTTAAGGAACTCTCAAGCTGGTGAGAGAGTTAGACAGACAAACAAACATGATAAGATAATTGCTCTACTAGAGGTTTATATGGAGGACTTTCTATGCTTAGAAGAAATGCTGAGCTGGGCGCAGTGGCTGACGCTCGTAATCCCAGCAATTTGGGAGGCCGAGGTGGGTGAATCACCTAAGGTTGGGAGTTCAAGATCAGCCTGACCAACATGGAGAAACCCCGTCTCTGCTAAAAATACAAAATTAGCCGGGCGTGGTGGTGCATGCCTGTAATCCCAGCTACTTGGGAAGTTGAGGCAGGAGAATCACTTGAACACAGGAGGCAGAGGTTGCAGTGAGCCGAGATTGCACCATTACCCTCCATCCTGGGCAACAAGTGCGAAACTCCATCTCAAAAAAATAAAAAATAAAAAAAAGGAGTGCTGAAGTGTGACTGGATCAATCCAGGAAGACTTCCTGGAGATGATAGCATTTGGGTTGACACCTGTAGGCTGAGTAGGGGCTTGAGAGGCAGACAAGTCAGGGAGAGCCAAAAAAAGTACCCACAGACAAAGGTGTGGCCACGAGAAGGCAGGGACTGGAAGCTTGCATGTGTTTTAGAGAGCTTCTCTGGGGCAGCATGGAGGATGCTGGAGGGGAGAAAAGCTGAGGCAGCAGACAGATCCAAGAGGAAGATTTAGGATCTGAAAGTTTACTCCTGCTTTGCTATGAAATGCTGTGCAAACTTAGGAAAGTCACTTGAGCTCACTGAGCTTCCCTCCCTCATCTGTCAAATGGAGAGAATAATAGGTACCCATGGGGATGCTGGGGAGGGCTGAATGAGCTAATGGAAGGGAAAGTGCTGGGTAAATGCAAGCTGTTGTTATTGTAGAGAATCCACCGGGGCAGGCCGTGTTTCATCTGCAGCCCCACCTCAAAAATGGCCTCCCTGAGCCTCCTCCAAGTCAAGTCCACATCCTCCCAGGCTAGGGGGTAGGGTGGGGTGCAGGATGCAGGGGAAGGATGCACACACACCTAACTATGGATCTTGGCTCACTGGCTGTGTGACCTGGGACCAGTGTCTTCCCTCTCTGAACCTCATTTCTTAGAGCTAAGAACCCAACTTACAGGGCTTCTGTGAATTCTGTGGGACCAGGTAAGTGATCATTAATTGTAGACAATTAGTTCCCTGTCCCCTGCTCTCCAATTCCCTCCTCCAGGGCCTGGCACCAAGCTGAGCAGAGTGGGAAACAGTAAAAAGGTTTTTTTGTTTGTTTGTTTTTTGTTTTTGAGACGGAGTCTTGCTCCGTCGCCCAGGCTGGAGTGCAGTGGAATGATCTCGGCTCACTGCAAGCTCCGCTTCCCGGGTTCACGCCATTCTCCTGCCTCAGCCTCCCAAGTAGCTGGGACTACAGGCACCCGCCACCACACCCGGCTAATTTTTTGTATTTTTAGTAGAGATGAGGTTTCACCGTGTTAGCCAGGATGGTCTCGATCTCCTGACTTTGTGATCCACCCGCCTCGGACTCCCAAAGTGCTGGGATTACAGGCATGAGCCACTGCGACCGGCCGAAACAGTAAATATTTTTTTTTTTTTTTTTTTTTTTTTTTTTTTTTTGAGACGGAGTCTTGCTCTGTAGCCCGGGCTGGAGTGCAGTGGCCAGATCTCAGCTCACTGCAAGCTCCGCCTCCCGGGTTTACGCCATTCTCCTGCCTCAGCCTCCGGAGTAGCTGGGACCACAGGCGCCCGCCACCTCGCCCGGCTAGTTTTTTGTATTTTTAGTAGAGACGGGGTTTCACCATGTTAGCCAGGATGGTCTCGATCTCCTGACCTCGTGATCCGCCCGTCTCGGCCTCCCAAAGTGCTGGGATTACAGGCTTGAGCCACCGCGCCCGGCAACAGTAAATATTTAATAACAGATGGGCTGAGAGCTCCTAACTGAAGGGAGATGTGGAAGAGCTGGACGACACTTGCTTCCCCAGCAGGGGCAGCTGTACAGACAGGCCGACCTGGGCTTCAGGGCTAGTGACAGCCGGATCCTGAAGGAGCTCTTGCCTCCAGTGACTTCCTGAGGGAGCCGCAGTGGTCTTCCCAGGGTACCATAGCCCCACAACACATCTCTCCTATTCTCTCATTCTGCTGCTCAAGTGAACATCAAATGGATGCGGACCCCACTCAGCAACCACCCACTGAGTCCCTCTCCACTGTGCCAAGCCTCTCCTGGCACTACAAATTCAGAGAGGAAGGAGGCCAGCCCTTGCTCTTCAGGTCCTCCCATCTAGCTGTGAGAGTGATGGAAAACATGTTTGCTAAAATGTGATAGCTATCCTGGGCAACATAGGGAGACCCTGTGTCTATGAATAATTAGAAAAATTAGCCGGGAGTGATGGCACGTGCCTGTGGTCCCAGCTACTCGGGAGGCTGAGGTGGGAGGATGATCGCCTGAGCCTGGGAGGTCAAGGCTGCAGTGAGTTGTGATCGTGCCACTGCACGCTATCTTGGGCAACAGAGCAAGACCCTGTCTCAAAAAAAAAAAAAAAAAAAAAAAAAAAAAGGCTGGGTGGCCGGGCGTGGTCCTGGGGGCTGCAGCTGTGCATGTCATCACTTAGTCACTTGCCTGGTAGTCACCTACGAGTCAATGATTCAAAGGTTTCCATCCCAGGGATATGTCTGCCCCTTAGTTGAAATTTACAGCGACAACGCCTTTGATCAGGGGAGCCACTAAGGGACTGAGACTTGAGTCCCAGAGCAATCAGGCAGAGAGACTGTGCAGCTTCCTTTCCCTTCCTGCCCAGAGGTGCTGCCTCTCCCTCTGGCCCTGGGCCTCCCCTTTGTGAATTTCTGTCTCTGTGGTTGTCTGTGGGCTGAGGCAGCAAAAAGAACATTTTGGAGTGAGCCAGAGGTAAATCCAAATCCTGGTTCTATTACTAACTAGCTATGTGACCTTGGTCCAATTTCTTATCCGCTCTGAGTCAGTTTTGCAGAAAATGTTCAAATTTGCAGTATCTTTACGTACTTGTATGCAAATTAGTAGAAAAAGGCCAGAGGTTGGTCAGGCGGCGGTGGCTCACGCCTGAAATCCCAGCACTTTGGGAGGCCGAGGTGGGTGGATCACCTGAGGTTGGGAGTTCAAGACCAGCCTCACCAACATGGAGAAACCCTGTCTCTACTAAAAATACAAAATTAGCCGGGCGTGGTGGTGCATGCCTGTAATCCCAGCTACTCGGGAGGCTAAGGCAGGAGAATCACTTGAACCTGGGAGGCGGAGGTCGCAGTGAACCGAGATTGCACTATTGCACTCCAGCCTGGGCAACAAGGTGAAACTCTCTCAAAAAAACAAAAAACAAAAAAAGGGCCAGATGTGGTGGCTCATGCCTGTAATCCCAGAACTTTGGGAGGCTGAGGCAAGCAGATCATGAGGTCAGGAGTTGGAGATCAGCCTGGCCAACATAGTGAAACCCTGTCTCTACTAAAAATACAAAAAAATTAGCCGGGTATGGTGGCAGGCGCCTGCAACCCCAGTTACTTCAGAGGCTGAGGCAGGAGAATCACTTGAACCTGGGAGGCGGAGGTTGCAGTGTGCTGAGATTGCACCACTATTCTTCAGCCTGGGAGATAGTGCAAAAAAAAACAAAACAAAACAAAACAAAAAGGCCGGAAGGGTTTATACTACCCTTCTCATTAATAGTGGTTGGGGTAGGGTGGGAAAGGGGTATGTGATAGGGAACTTTTACATTGTATCCTATTTTCTCCTGTATTATCTGGGCCTTTATAAGCATGTATATTACTGCATTTGTAAGAAGCGGGGATAATCCTACCAACTTTACAGATTATTGGAAGGATTTTAAGAAGATCCTACAGATAAAACTCTTCTCATGCTGTCTGCTGCAAAATTGGCTCTCACCAAGTATTAGTTCCCTTCTCTTCTCTTCCCCTTGCCTGGAACTGTGTTTCTATTTGTAAGTGTTTGCCTCTTTACATCTATGTTTGTTTACAGGGCCTGATTGAATCTGTCTGTGGTTTATGGGCTGCTAAGCATCTGTGTGTATTCTGTTATTATATTGGTGAATGTCTGCACATCTGGAAATGTGTGCATTTGTGTATGTGTGTCTGTGTGTCTCTGTATAAGTGAGTATATGTTGGTGGGCGAGGTGGCTCACGCCTGTAATCCCAGCACTTTGGGAGGCTGAGGCGGGTGGATCACGAGGCCAGGAGATGGAGACCCTCCTGACTAACATGGTGAAACCCCATTTCTACTAAAAATACAAAAAAATTAGCCAGGTATGGTGGCGGGCACCTGTGGTCTCAGCTACTAGGGAGGCTGAGGCAGGAGAATGGCATGAACCTGGGAGGTGGAGCTTGCAGTGAGCCAAGATCCTGCCACTGCACTCCAGCCTGGGGGACAGAGCGAGACTCTGTCTCAAAAAAAAAAAAAAAGTGAGTATATGTTTGGGTGTATTGGTGGTGTGTATGTGTGTGGGGTGTAGCTGTGTATCTCAGCTTCTGTTTGTGTCTGTTTATATGTATTTATTTTATTTTTTATTTTTTTTTGAGATGGAGTCTCACTCTGTCACCCAGGCTGGAGTGCAATGGCATGGTCTCAGCTCACCGCAGCCTCCACCTTCCGGGTTCAAGTGATCTTCCTGCCTCAGCCTCCTGCATAGCTAGGATTACAGGCACCTGCCACCACACCAGGCTAATTTTTGTATTTTTTTTTTTTTTTTTTTTTTTTGAGACGGAGTCTCGCTCTGTCGCCCAGGCTGGAGTGCAGTGGCCGGATCTCAGCTCACTGCAAGCTCCACCTCCTGGGTTTACGCCATTCTCCTGCCTCAGCCTCCCGAGTAGCTGGGACTACAGGCGCCCGCCACCTCGCCCGGCTAAGTTTTTTTTTTTGTATTTTTTAGTAGAGACGGGGTTTCACCGTGTCAGCCAGGATGGTCTCGATCTCCTGACCTTGTGATCCGCCCGTCTTGGCCTCCCAAAGTGCTGGGATTACAGGCTTGAGCCACCGCGCCCGGCCTAATTTTTGTATTTTTAGCAGAGACGGGGTTTTCACCATGTTGGCCAGGCTGGTCTCTAACTCCTGACCTCATGATCCACCCACCTCAGCCTCCCAAAGTGTTGGGATTACAGGCGCAAGCCACCATGCACTGCCTATATGTCTTTATTATTATTATTATTATTATTATTATTATTTCGTTTTTTTGAGACAGAGTTTTACTCTTGTTGACCAGGCTGGAGTGCAATGGTGCAATCTCGGCTCACTGCAACCTTCACCTCCCAGGTTCAAGCGATTCTCCTGCCTCAGCCTCCCAAGTAGCCGGGATTACAGGCGCATGCCACCAAGCCCAGCTAATTCAGTATTTTTAGTAGAGACAGGGTTTCTCTATGTTGGTCAGGCTGGTCTCGAACTCCCAACCTCAGGTAATCCACCCACCTCTGCCCCACAAAGTGCCGGGATTACAGGCATGAGCCATCGCACCTAGCATGTTTATTATATTTTTAATGCGTATATATTTTTGAGACAGGGTCTCTGTTGCTCAGGCTGCAGTGCAGTGACACAATCATGGCAGCTTTAACCTCCTGGGCCCAAGTGATCCTTCCACCTCAGCCTCTCAAGTAGCTGGGACTACAGGCATGCACCACCACACCCAGCAATTTTTTTTTTTTTTTTTTTGAGATGGAGTTTAGCTCTTGTTGCCCAAGCTAGAGGGCAATGGCCCTATCTCAGTTCACTGCAACCTCTGCATCCCAGGTTCAAGCGATTCTCCTGCCTCAGCCTTCCAACTAGCTGGGACTACAGGCACGTGACCACCACACCCGGCTAATTTTTTGTATTTTTAGTAGAAATGAGGTTTCACCATGTTAGCCAGGCTGGTCTCAAACTTCTGACCTCAGGTGATCCACCCGCCTCAGCTCCCAAAGTGCTGGGATTACAGGCGTGAGCCACCGTGCCCAGTCCAGCCAATTTTTAAATTTTTGTAGAGATGGGGGTCTTCCTATGTTGCCCAGGCTGGTCTCGAACTCCTGAGCTCTAGCAATCCTCCCACTTCAGCCTCCCAAAGTGTTGCGAATACAGGCATGGACCACTGTGGCCAGCCTATGTGTGTTTAGATGTCAGTCTGCCTCAGAATACCTGAGAGTTTACGGGTATCTAGGTGTGGCAGTGTGTCTCTGGGTTTGTATATGGGTATGTGTACCCACATATTTGGATGTGCCACTGTGAAGTGGTGTGTAGGTAGGTTTGCCAACCTCTGTCTGTGTCTCAGTGTGTTTGTGTCTACATCTATGTAGATGTGGGGATGGGGGCTGGGGTCTCTAAGAGTCCACATCCAGTTGTTCTCCTGTCTGTGGGCAGAAAGCTCTGCCCACATATTTCAATCCCTCTCCTGCTTCCAGAAGGCCCCGAGTGTGGGTGTTTCCCTCGTGGCCCCGCCCTTGGGCACAGGGCTTGATGCCCAGGACTAGTGGAGGGTGTGTCTGCAAACACCTAGAGAGTGGCTCCAGCCAGCACCTGACATGTAGCCTTCCCAGCTGGCAGACCAGACTGATCATTTTCCTATTTCTGAGAAGAACCAAGCCCCTCTCTTTGGAGAGCAGAGAGCCCTCTGTATGTTGGGGTCAGGAAATCCCTGCTCTCTCAGCCTAGGTCAGTGTCCATCTGGCTGAGCTTTTAGTGTTTGTCAGATACAGCCAGACAGTTGGGGAAACAAAACGTGTCTCCACGGCAACCCGCCTCCGCCTTCGAACTTGGGCAGTTCAGTGGTTTTGCAGGGCCCCTTTTGGGCCCAGTGCTGGGATGGGGTGGGTGAGGATGAGTTAATAAGGCTTTTGCATATGTGCACTGCATCCCCACACCCCAACATACTCAAATACCTCCACATACACTCCTTCCGTAGGTAAAATTGGATGTTCAGAATGGGGAAACTGGTTCCCAGAGAGGGCAATGTCTTATTGCCCAAGGACACACTTAGCAAGTTAGTAGCAAGACCAAAATAATGAGAACCAGGTTAGCTGTAGGGCTCCTTTTGCCCCGCGTAGTTTTCTCATTCTAGGATTCAATAATTACTTTAGAATATACATATGCATGTATGTTTTATGTGTACTGTATATTTATAAAAACATTTTTTTTTTTTTTTTTTTTTGAGACGGAGTCTCGCGCTGTGTCACCTAGGCTGGAGTGCAGTGGCGCGATCTCGGCTCACTGCAAGCTCCGCCTCCCAGGTTCAGGCCATTCTCCTGCCTCAGCCTCCGAGTAGCTGGGACTACAGGCGCCCGCCACCACGCCCGGCTAGTTTTTTGTATTTTTAGTAGAGACGGGGTTTCACCATGTTAGCCAGGATGGTCTCGATCTCCTGACCTCGTGATCCGCCCGCCTCGGCCTCCCAAAGTGCTGGGATTACAGGCTTGAGCCACCGCGCCCGGCCACATTTTTTTTTTTGAGATGGAGTTTCACTCTTATTGCCCGGGCTGGAGTGCGATGGCTCGATCTCGGCTCACTGCAACCTCCGCTCCCAGGTTCAGGCGATTCTCCTGCCTCAGCCTCCCAAGTAGCTGGGAATATAGGCATGTGCCATCATGCCCCGCTAATTTTGTAGTTTTAGCAGAGACAGGGTTTCCCCATGTTGGTCAGGCTGGTTTTGAACTCCCAACCGCAGGTGATCTGCCCGCCTTGGCCTCCCAAAGTGCTGAGATTACAGGCATGAGCCACCGCGCTGGCCAAAAGCATTTTTTTTTTGAGACAGAGTCTTGCTCTGTCGCCCAGGCTGGAGTGTAATGGTGCAATCTTGGCTCACGGCAACCTCCACCTCCCGGGTTCAAGCAATCCTCCTGCCTCAGCCTCCAGAGTAGCTGGGATTATAGGCACATGCCACCATGCCTGGCTAAGTTTTGTATTTTTAGTAGAGATGGGGTTTCATCATGTTGGTCAGGCTGGTCTCAAACTCCTGACCTCGTGATCCTTCTGCCTCGGCCTCCCAAAATGCTGGGATTACAGGCATGAGCCACAGCACCCAGTCCCCAAAACATTTTCTAAAGTAATGAAAAACATGTACACACATACAGTTGGGTTCTATGCTAATTTTTTTTTTTTTTTTTTTTTGAGGCGGGGTCTCACTCTCTCCCCAGGCTGGAGTGCAGTGGTGCAATCTCGGCTCACTGCAACCCAATCTCCGCCTCCCAGGTTCGAGCCATTCTCCTGCCTCAGCCTCCTGAGTAGCTGGGAATACAGGCATGTGCCGCGACGCCCAGCTAACTTTTGTATTTTTAGTAGAGACAGGGTTTCTCCATGTTGGTCAGGCTGGTCTCGAGCTCCTGACCTCGTGATCTGCCTTCCTAGGCCTCCCAAAGTGCTGGGATTACAGGTGTGAGCCACCGGACTCGGCTGATAACTAGTTTCTTTGCAGACCTCAGAATAAAGCTTCTCCTGATATTTTTATGAAGTTGTTAAAACTCTTACTACTGGCCAGGCGTGGTGGCTCACGCCTATAATCCCAGCACTTTGGGAGGCTGAGGCAGGTGGATCACAAGGTCAGGAGTTCAAGACCAGCCTGGCCAAGATACGGAAACCTTGTCTCCACTAAAATACAAAAAAATTAGCTGGTGTGGTGGAATGTGCCTGTAATCCCAGCTATTTGGGAGGTTGAGGCAGAGAATTTCTTAAACCTGGGAGGTGGAGGTTGCAGTGAGCCAAGATTGCGCCACTATACTCCAGCCTGAGCACAGAGTGAGACTCTGCCTCAAAAAAACAAACAAGGGCCGGGTGTGGTGGCTGACACCTGTAATGCCAGCACTTTGGGAGGCCGAGGTGGGCAGATCGCGAGGTCAGGAGATCGAGACCATCCTGGCTAACATGGTGAAACCCCATCTGAACTAAAAATACAAAAAAATAGCTGGGCGTGGTGGCGGGAGCCTGTAGTCCCAACTACTCAGAAGACTGAGCCAGGAGAATGGCGTGAACCCAGAAGGCAGAGCTTGCAGCCAGCTGAGATCGTGCCAACGCACTCCAGCCTGGGTGACAGAGGGAGACTCTGTCTCAAAACAAACACACAAACAAACAAAAACTCTTACTACTTACTCCTGCTTACCTATGAGACAGTATTTTCTAAATACCCACTAACTAAAACAAACTGCTGCAGGAGTAAATTGAATGCTGGCATTCAGATAAAACAATTACCACCCCCATAACTTAGGGTTTCAAATTTTTAGCCCATTAAAAATGTCATCGTAGGCCAGGCGCAGTGTCTCACACCTGTAATCCCCGCACTTTGGGAGGCCAAGGATGGAGGATAACCTGAGCTCAGGGGTTCAAGACCAGCCTGGCCAACATGGTAAAACCCCATCTCTACTAAAAATACAAAAATTAGTTGGGCGTGATGGCGGGCACCTGTAATCCCAGCTACTCAGGAGGCTGAGGCACCAGAACTGCTTGAACCTGGGAGGTGGAGGCTGCAGTGAGCTGCGATCACGCCACTGCATTCCAGCCTGGGCAACACAGTGAGAATCAGTCTCAAAAAAAAAAAAAAAAAAAAAAAAAAAAAG
>NC_037668.1:60301267-60307280 GCF_003255815.1 Theropithecus gelada | reverse complement strand
AACCCGGGAGGCGGAGCTTGCAGTGAGCTGAGATCCGGCCACAGCACTCCAGCCTGGGCGACAGAGCGAGACTCCGTCTCAAAAAAAAAAAAAAAAAAAAAGAAAATTAACAGTATTGTTGCAGATTGATAAGTGCTACACAGAAGATAAACAGGGTGACAGGGATAAACAGTAAATGAGATGAGGCATGGTGGCTCATGCTTGTAATCCTAGCACTTTGGGAGGCTGAGTCTGGAGGATCCCTAGAGGCCAGGAGTTTGAGATCAGCCTGAACAACATAGTGAGACCCCATCTCTATTAAATAAAATTTTACAAAACCCAACAAAACCAACAAAAAGCCCACAACAGCCGGGCGCGGTGGCTCAAGCCTGTAATCCCAGCACTTTGGGAGGCTGAGACGGGCGGATCACTAGGTCAGGAGATCGAGACCATCCTGGCTAACACGGTGAAACCCCGTCTCTACTAAAAAATACAAAAAACTATGGCCGGGCGCGGTGGCTCAAGCCTGTAATCCCAGCACTTTGGGAGGCCGAGACGGGCGGATCACGAGGTCAGGAGATCGAGACCATCCTGGCTAATACGGTGAAACCCCGTCTCTACTAAAAAATACAAAAAACTAGCCGGGCGAAGTGGCGGGTGCCTGTAGTCCCAGCTACTCGGGAGGCTGAGGCAGGAGAATGGCGTGAACCTGAGAGGAGGAGCTTGCAGTGAGCTGAGATCCGGCCACTGCACTCCAGCCTGGGCGACAGAGCCAGACTCAGTCTAAAAAAAAAAAAAAAAGCCCACAACAAACAGTAAATGGATGGACATCATGGGCAGGGGGTGGGGAGGCATCAGAGAAGGCTCTGTGAGATGTGAGCTGAGACCTGAAGGAGAGTAAAAGGTGGGCTGGGAAGAGCTGGAAAGGGTTTTCTAGGCAGAGGGAGTAGCAGAAAAGGCCTGGCTGGGTGTGGTGGCTCACTCCTGTAACCCCAGCACTTTGGGAGGCTGAGGCAGGAGGACTGCTTGAGCCTAGGAGTTTGAGATGAGCCTAGGTAACACAGTGAGGCCTCATCTTTACAAAAAATACAAAAATTATCCAGGTGTGGTGGTGTGCATCTGCAGTTCCAGCTACTCAGGACGCTGAGATGGGAGGATCACCCGAGCCTGGGAGGTTGAGGCTGCAGTGAGCCATGATCACACCACTGCACTCCTGCCTGGATGACAGAGGGAGACCCTGACTGCAAGAAACAACAGCAACAACAACGACAACAAAGGCCTGGAGGTGGGGAAGTTTCTAGGACCCTGGGGAATTCAGGGTTTCAGCCTAAAGAAGCTCTGAGCAGGAGGGTAGAAGGGGGTCAGAAATTCAGTCCTGGGGAGAGCCCAAGACCAGGTCCTGGGCTGGGGGTTGGAGGGGCAGAGCCAGCTCCTCTGAATGCCACCCTTGCCTCCTGTTGCTTGGTACCACAGCAAACAGAGCCGCTGGCAGGCCTGCCCTTGCTGCCTTAGCTCTCCTCTGGCGGGCAGCAGATGTCAAATGCCCAGCAGCTGAGGCTTCGCCAGCCTCCTCCCCTGGAATAGTTCAGGGGTAAGTCAGAAAGTGACCAGCAGCCTCAAAACCTGGCTTTTTCTCGTGCATACCTTACAAGGGTATATTTGGCTGCCCTGGGTGTTAAATCTTCCACCCTCTTGCATTAGACAGAGAAATATAAATATACAGCCACAGGCGGCACACTCAGACGCGAGGATGAATGAACATTCATCAACCCCCAGTCACACACAAGCACACAATCAGAGTTACATGCGGGATCATACGCACGCCCCCCACACACAGTCACAACAGCCAGCCCCACAAAGACACTCCACCATGGCCCGATCACCACACACATTCACCCCGAGATCACACGATCACACGTCCACAGGCTCACACACAGACATGTACCCCACAATCACCGCAGAGTCACACAGGGGCACACAAGCCCACACACATTCAAGACCACAGCATGCTTCCCCCACCGGCCTCCCAGGCACCCCAGCCCCTGGGGCTTGTTGTGGTGCCGGCATTCTTCTGCGATTGAGTCAAAGACCTCCCCAGACAGGGTGGCTAAGTGGAAAAAGGAATCCAAGGAAGAACGCCTGAAGCTCAGGTCTGGGAAGGGGCCCAGCAGCTTCTCTCTTGGGGAGAAAGACGTCAGTGCTGGTTTGACCCTGACACTAGTGGGCTGAGGACGTGGGGGGAGGTATGTCTTGAAGTTGACAGAAGTGGGCTGAGTGGGGTGACAGGTGGAGCAGGGGAGAGACCCCAGGAAGCCTCAAAGGGTGGGGCAGAAAGGGGGGTTAAATATGGACTCAATGTGATAGGCGTAAACTCCTCCGCAGTTTTTTTTTTAAACTCCCCAGCCACCCAGCCCGTCCCCAGGCTCCAGGCTGTCCCCAAATGCGCGGGGTGCGGCCGTGAACTCTCCTCCCCGGCCGCGCCCTGCCCCGCCCTTCACGACAGCTGCGGGGGACAGCCCGGAGTGCCCTGAGGGTGGCTGCGGTCCTTCCCCTCCTGGGTGGGGACCAGAGGGCGCTGAGCGGCGGCGGACACCCCCAAACACTCGCGGGAGAGGGGTGCTGGGTCCCTTTGAGCAGCCCGCCCAACCCTGCCCCCACCCCCCCCAGGGTGGACAGTGGAGGTGCTCCTTGGGGCTTCAGACCCTTCTCCCTCCCCCTGCAACGGGACCCCACGAAAGGAAGGGTGGGGAGAAGGTTCGGGAAGATCAGGGGGCTGGGAGGTTTGGAAAGGCCACTCCAGGCCCCAGTTCCCACTCCCGCCTCAGGCTGGTCCGGGAGGGGCAGACTCTCCCCGCCCCCAGGTCCGCGCGGCCGCTCCCTCCTCCCCCGGCAGGAGCCCCGGCCAAGTGGGCGCGCCCGGCCCGGGGCCGGCCGGGATCCGGTGTCGGCTGCAGCTGGCAGTGCGGCGGGCACGGGCGCCGGAGCGAGGGGCCCGCGGGCCCAGCTATTAATAACGCGGCCGCCAGCCCGGGGTCGCGTAGCCATGGCCAGCCGGGAGCCCCGGCGCGGCGGGGACGGCGCCGCCCAGGCCGCGAGGTAGGACCGTGCCGGGCCCGCGTCGCCGCCCCCCTGGGGAGGGAGTGCTGCTGGACGGGTTCCCTTTCCCCCCGACCGCGGGCGTCTTTCGCCTGCCTAGGGGTAGTGGTCCAGCTGGGGTGGGGCACTGGAGCCGCCTCGTGAGGGGACATCGGGGAGTCGGGCCGGCTCGGGGTCCTGGCACCTCCGTTTGTCTGTGGCTTTTTATAATACCCCTCCCCTTCCCGGGGCTGCATGAGAGTTAACCCTTCCAGGCGAGTGGGCATCCACCGCTCAAGTGCCATTTGGCCAATAGCAGCCAAAGACACTTCTCGCTTGCCTTCATTCCTCCCTGCAAATGTCAGCTGGAGACGGAGGCCTCCCCTGCTGAATTGGCTGTGTGGAAGCCACTTGGTGCAAGGCTGGGCATCTGCCAGCAGCTTGAAGTTAAGAGTCTGTCAGGACTTGTTCTCTCCGGTCTGGCGTGGGATAGATGGGGGAAGGGTCCAGGGGCCCTCCCCACTATCCCTGCTGGCAGGGCACCGCTGATTAGTGGGGAAAGGGACCTGTGGCTGAGGGGTTTGGGGTGAGAGGCGAGTATTTCTGTCCCAGGTCATACTGTGGCTCTGAGACTTCCCAGTGTACCAAGAGGTGAGGGTGCAAATACACACCTCCCGACACCCCTTCACTGTCACACAGGGGCAAAAAGCTGAGTGGTCTTACACACACACACTCACCCATACTGCTGTCCACACCTACAGCTACACAGTCAGACACAGGACTCTTGCCTGCACAGTGTCACATGCACTCCCAGCCACATCCCTGAACAGGGTTGGAGAGCTCTGCTGTCCTCTGGGGACAGGGACAGAGTGGCAGAGGCAGGCTGCCCAGGGCCCAAGGAAGCTGGAGGTCAGGGGCCCCAGCTAAGCTGGCTTCCTCTCCTCTGAGCCTCCTGTCATCTGCTTCTTTCCCTCCTCTCTCTGTTTAAAAGAGGCAGCTGCGTGAGGGCAGCACCCAGCAGAGGCCTGGCACCATGGGTGGGTTGGCGGAAGCAATACGACGTGTGCTAGCAGCACAGCTTGGAGGTCAGGAGGCCTGGGTGCTACTTCCAGCTTTGCCATTCGACCTTGGGCAGATTTCCTCCTTGGAGTTCATCTGGTTTCTGCCTGTCTGCCGTTACAGAGCCCCACCCTAAGATATAGAGCAGAATGAGAACTCTGCTTGTCCTTAGGAAACTCACTATCAGGGAGACAGACACATGCACTTCTGTAACTGGAGCAATAAGTGTGAAGATGTGCTGCATACAGAGTATCCTGAGAACACAGATGGGGTTGTCTGGGAGATACTTTATGGAAGAGATTAAGTTTGAGCAGGGCTTGAAGGATGAGTACAAATTTGTTAGGTAGATAGAAGTATATTGTGGGCTGGGTGCCGTGGTTCACACCTGTAATCCCAGCACTTTGGGAGGCCAAGGTGGGCAGATCACCTGAGATCAGGAGTTCAAGACCAGCCCGGCCAACATAGTGAAACCCCGGTTCTACTAAAAATACAAAAAATTAGCCAGGCGTGGTGGCATGTGCCTGTAATCCCAGCTACTTGGGAAGCTGAGGCAGGAGAATTGCTTGAACCCAGAAGTCAGAGGATATATCGTGACTGCTGTGTGCCAGGCTCTATTATATGTGCTGTAGTTATCTCTTTTGAACCTCACGCCTATCCTAGGAGGGTGGTAAATACCGCAGGCCTTCTCCAGCCTCCACCACTTACAACAGTTGTGGAACCTCGTGTGAGTTATTTACTCTGTGCATTGGCTTCCTCATCTATTAAATGGGGATAATAGATGAGGATTCTTTTTTTCTTTTTTCTTTTGAGATAGTCTTGCTCTTGTTGCTCAGGCTGGAGGGCAATGGCGCAATCTCAGTTCACTGCAACCTCTGCCTCCCGGGTTCAAGTGATCCTCCTGCTTCAGCCTCCCGAGTAGCTGGGATTACAGGCACGCGCCACCATGCCCAGCTAATTTTTTTGTATTTTTAGTAGAGATGGAGTTTCACCATGTTGGCCAGGCTGGTCTCAAACTTCTGACCTCAGGTGATCCACCTGCCTTGGCCTCCCAAAGTCCTGGGATTACAGGCGTGAGCCACCACTCCCAGCCAATAGATGATGAGGATTCTATAAATGAGTGTTCATGTAAAATGCCTAGAATAATCTTGAACACAGTGAAGTCATTCCAAGGTGGGCGGCTCGGCAGGAGAATGATGAAAGGGCCGTCTGCTGGGAAAGCAGGGACTATTGAATATCAGAGTGGGTTTGGCTGACTGAGCAGGTGCATCCTTCCTGGCCCTGGCTCTAGGAGCTCTGCCTTCCCAGGTAGTACAGAGTTGTTCTCTCTTTAGGTGGTTTTGAGAAGCTGCATTTCTCAGCTGGACACTGTGGGCTAAGAGTAGGAGGTGTAAAAAGTTAATGCATGCTCTGGGATGTCAAGCATTGGGTGGGTTGCAGAAATAATGTGAGAGGCGGCTAACAAAGGTATGTTTGGGGCCAGGCGCGGTGGCTCATGCCTGTAATCCCAGCACTTTGGGAGGCTGAGACGGGCGGATCAAAAGGTCAGGAGATCGAGACCATCCTGGCTAACCTGGTGAAACCCCGTCTCTACTAAAAAATACAAAAAAGCCGGGCGCGGTGGCTCAAGCCTGTAATCCCAGCACTTTGGGAGGCCGAGACGGGCGGATCACGAGGTCAGGAGATCAAGACCATCCTGGCTAACACGGTGAAACCCCGTCTCTACTAAAAATACAAAAAACTAGCCGGGCGAGGTGGCGGGCGCTTGTAGTCCCAGCTACTCGGGAGGCTGAGGCAGGAGAATGGCATAAACCCAGGAGGCGGAGCTTGCAGTGAGCTGAGATCTGGCCACTGCACTCCAGCCTGGGCGACAGAGCGAGACTCCGCCTCAAAAAAAAAAAAA
>NC_037668.1:60263430-60301177 GCF_003255815.1 Theropithecus gelada | reverse complement strand
GCACCCCCCCAAAAAAAAAAAAAAAAAAAAAAAAAAAAAAAAAAAAAATACAAAAAAAACCCTAGCCGGGCAAGGTGGCAGGCGCCTGTAGTCCCAGCTACTCGGGAGGCTGAGGCAGGAGAATGGCGTAAATCCGGGAGGCGGAGCTTGCAGTGAGCTGAGATCCGGCCACTGGACTCCAGCCTGGGTGACAGAGCGAGACTCTGTCTCAAAAAAAAAAAAAAAAACAAAAACAAAACCCCAAAAAAAACAAATAAAAATACAAAAAATTAGCCAGGCATGGTGGTGGGCACCTGTAATCCCAGCTACTCGGGAGGCTGAGGCAGAGAATTTCTTGAACCCGGGAGGCGGAGGTTGCAGTGAGCCGAGATTGTGCCACTGCACTCCAGCCTGGGCACCAGAGCAAGACTCTCTCAAAAAAAGAAAAAAAAAAAAAAACGGTATGTTTGGGCCACATCTTTAAGGACCTTGAAACCATGCCTAGCAGTTTGGGTATTTATTGGTGAAGTGGAGCAATAGTTAACTCTGTGTTGTAGCAAGTTAACTGTGGTGGTGTAGAGAATAGATTGGGGTGAGGAGAGGAGGAAGTCCTTTTAGAAGACCAGGACAGAAGTGCCAGTGAGACATGATGACTTGGAGTGGGGCCCTGATAGTGGGATGCAGAAGAGGGGGATGGAGACTGTAGTCTTTCTAAGATAGAAAGGTTACTTTTTGGCCAGGTGTGGTGACTCATGCCTATAATCCCAGCACTTTGGGAGGCCGAGGCAGGTGGATCATGAGGTCAGGAGATTGAGACTATCCTGGCCAACATGGTGAAACCCTGTCTCTACTAAATATACAAAAATCATCCGGGCGTAGTGGTGTGCACCTATAGTCCCAGCTACTCAGGAGGCTGAGGCAGGAGAATCACTTGAACCCAGGAGGCGGAGGTTGCAGTGAGCTGAGATCACGCCACTGCACTCTAGCCTGGGCGACAGAGTGAGACTCCATCTCAAAAAGAAAAAGAAAAGAAAGGACACTTAGTGAACTGGCTATACAGGGGAGGGAAAGAGCTGTTTGAAGATTTCTTGCCTATGGCCGGATGTGGTGGCTCATGCCTATAATCCCAGCACTTTGGGAGGTCTAGGTGGGAGGATCGCTTAAGCTCAGGAGTTTGAGACCAGCCTGAGCAATATAGTGAGACTTCATCTCTACAAAAAGTTAAAAAATTAGCGGGTGTGGTGCTACATGCCTGTAGTCCTAGCTACCCAGGAGGGAGACAGGAGGATGGCTTGAGCCAGGGAGGTTGAGGCTGCAGTGAGCTATGATCACGCCACTGTACTCAGGCCTGGGCGACAGAAGGAGACTCCATCTAAAAAACAAACAAACAAACAAACAAACAAAAAACCAGAGACAGGAAAGACCAAAGCCATTTGCATTTGTGCGGCAAAGCAGCAAGAGAGCACTCCCCACTGGGAACTGACTGAGCTGGCAGCTGGGTCAAAGAGCTCAGATGTCGGAATGATAGAATCTGACTTCAAGAGCCTTTGACAGGCTAGAAGGGTGGGCCAGTTCTAACAAGATGAACTTTTACAGAAACAAGAAATGTTGCTTCCAAGCACTTGGTATGAAAAACTTTTTTTTTTTGAGACATAGTCTCGCTCTTTCGCCTAGGCTGGAGTGCACTGGTGCGATCTCGGCTCACTGCAAGCTCCTCCGCCTCCTGGGTTCATACCATTCTTCTGCCTCAGCCTCCCCAGTAGCTGGGACTACAGGCGCCTGCCACCGTGCCCAGCTAATTTTTTTTTTTTTTTTTTTGGTTGTATTTTTAGTAGAGACAGGGTTTCACCGTGTTAGCCAAGCTGGTCTCGATTTCCTGACCTTGTGATCCACCTGCCTCAGCCTCCCAAAGTGCTGGGATTACCGGCGTGAGCCACTGTGCCCGACCTGCTTTTTTTTGTTGAGATGGAGTCCTTGCCTGTCGCCCAGGCTGTGGTGTCATCTCGGCTCACTGCAACCTCTAACTCCCATGTTCAAGCCATTCTTGTGCCTCAGCCTCCTGAGTAGCTGAGATTACAGGCATGCACCACCATGCCCTGTTAAGTTTTATATTTTTAGTAGAGACAGGGTTTCACCATGTTGGCCAGGCTGGTCTCGAACTCGCGAGCTCAGGTGATCCACCCGTCTTGGCCTCCCAAAGTGCTGGGATAACAGGTGTGAGCCACCTTGCCTGGCCCTGGAGCACTGCTTTTGATACCCATCCCAATTTCTAGCTCTTGGGGAACTTAAGAATAAAGGTAAATTAAAAAAAAAAATCCTCAAGAGAGTGACAGTCTGAAAGGTGTCACTTGTGTCACAAGGATATGACACAAATGAAGAGGGCGCTGGAAACCTGGACATGTTTGGAATAACAAAGATAAGCTGTTTTTTTTTTGTTTTTTGTTTTAGACAGGGTCTCTGTTGCCCAGACTAGAGTGCAGAGAAGTGCAATCACGGCTTACCACAGCCTCAACCTCCCAAGCTCAAGTGATTCTCCCACCACAGCCTCCCGAGTATCTGAGACTACAGGTGTGCGCCATCATGCCCAGCTAATTTTTTGTATTTTTTTGTAGAGATGGGGTTTTGCCATGTTTGTTGCCCACGCTGGCCTCAAACTCCTGGACTCAAGAGGTCTTGGCCTCCCAAAGTGCTGGGATTATAGACATGAGCCACTGCACTTGACCATGGTTTTTTTTTATTTTATTTATTTATTTTTTGAGATGGAGTCTTGCTCTGTCGCCCAGGCTGGAGTGCAGTGGTGCGATCTCGGCTCACTGCAAGCTTGGCCTCCCAGGTTCACGCCATTCTCCTGCCTCAGCCTCCGGAGTAGCTGGGACTACAGGCGCCCGCCACTACGCCTGGCTAATTTTTTGTATTTTTTTTTTTTTTTTTTTTGAGACGGAGTCTCGCTCTGCCGCCCAGGCTGGAGTGCAGTGGCCGGATCTCAGCTCACTGCAAGCTCCGCCTCCCGGGTTCACGCCATTCTCCTGCCTCAGCCTCCCGAGTAGCTGGGACTACAGGCGCCCGCCACTGCGCCCGGCTAGTTTTTTGTATTTTTTAGTAGAGACGGGGTTTCACCGTGTTAGCCAGGATGGTCTCGATCTCCTGACCTTGTGATCCGCCCGTCTCGGCCTCCCAAAGTGCTGGGATTACAGGCTTGAGCCACCGCGCCCGGCCAATTTTTTGTATTTTTTAGTAGAGACGGGGTTTCACTGTGTTAGCCAGGATGGTCTTGATCTCCTGACCTCGTGATCCACCCGCCTCGGCCTCCCAGAGTGCTGGGATTACAGTTGTAAGCCACTTCGCCTGGCCTTTTTTTTTTTTGAGATGGAGTTTCGCTCTTGTTGCTCAGGCTGGAGTGCAATGTGTGTAATCTCGTCTCACTGCAAACTCCGCCTCCCGGGTTCAAGAGATTCTCCTGCCTCAGCCTCCCGAGTATCTGGGATTACAGACATGCACCACCACGCCCGGCTAATTTTGTATTTTTAGTAGAGATGGGATTTCTCCATGTTGGTCAGGCTGGTCTTGAACTCCCAACCTCAGGTGATCCACCTGCTTTGGCCTCCCAGAGTGCTGAGATTACAGGTGTGAGCCACCGCACCTGGCTGACCATGGTTATCTTTAAGTGTTTAGACAACTTACATAGAAAAGAAGGTTGAAATATCTGATCCTAGAAGGGAAGGAAGTATCAGGTAAATCCAGCGGCTAAAAGTTATAAGGAAGGGCTGGGTGTGGTGGCTCAATGCCTGTAATCCCAACACTTTGGGAGGCTGAAGAAGGCGGATCACTTGAGGTCAGGAGTTTGAGACCAGCCTGGCCAAAACATGGTAAAACCCCATCTCTACTAAAAATACAAAAATTAGCTGAGTGTGGTGGCACATGTCTGTAGTCCCAGCTACTTGGGAGGCGGAGGCTGAAATGGCACCACTGCACTCCAGCCTGGGTGGCGGAGCAAGTCTCCATCTGAAACAAAAAAAAAAGTTAAAACGAAGGTTTTAATCTCAACATTATAATTTTATTAAAACTGGATTGGGCGTGGTGGCTCACGCCTATAATCCCAGCACTTTAGGAGGCCAAGGCGGGCAGATCACGAGGTCAGGAGTTTGAAATCAGCCTGACTGACATGGTGAAACCCCATCTGCACTAAAAATACAAAAATTAACCGGGCATGGTGGTGTGCACCTGTAATCCCAGCTACTCAGGAGGCTGAGGCAGGAGAATCACTTGAACCTGGGAGGCAGAAGTTGCAGTGAGCCAAGATCGCACCACCGCACTCCAGCCTGGAGACAGAGCAAGACTCCGTCCCCCACCAAAAAAAAAAAAAAAAAAAAAAATGGTGTGGTGGTGCTACTTGGGAGGCTGAGGCAAGAGAATCGCATGAACCAGGGGGCAGAGGTTGCAGTGAGCCAAGATTGCACCACTGCCCTCCAGCCTTGGCAACAGAGTGGGACTCCATCTCAAAGAAAAAAAAAATTATTATAATTGTGGAACAAACAGTGGTGCCTCGGGTATCTGAAGTCCTTGGAGCTGCATAAGCAGAGACCATATGGTGATGTCGCTGGGAGGCTGGCAGGGGATCTACACAGTGGTTGGGTGTGTGGAGGGGTGGATTGACAGACTGGAGGGAGCAGACGAGTGGCTGCTGACATCTAAGAACCTGGGGTAGTCTAGGCCCGTGGCTGCTGGTTCCAGGATTGCACCATCCTGGGATTGTGGCTGCCCTTTCACTTTCAATCATTTCTTTTGCAGGAAAACAAGAGCAGAAGCCAATTATCCTCTTCCAGAGAACTCTGACTCCCTAAATGAGGCAGAAGCCTTGAACCCAGAAGTTACTCTATCTTCAGAGGGGTACTTAAACCTCGAAGACATTCTCTACCTGGAGGACACAGGGGACCTTGATGAGACACTCTATGTGCAAGAGACTGAGAAGCCAGAGGAGGCCCTGTATATTGAAGAGGCCATGCAGCCAGATGAGGCTCTGCATGGGGAGGAGCCTGGGAATCCAGAGGAGACAGTGAGTGTGGAGGAAACCATGGAGCCAGATTGGATGCAGTTTGTGGAGGGGCCCGTGGAGCCAGGAAAGCCCACAAACCCAGAGCAGGTTGTTCATGAGGGAGACACAGTCACAAGGGCGGAGAAATCTAACCCTGAGGAGAGCCTCAGAGCCGAGCCGAGCCCCAGCATGGAGGAGAACCTGAGCATAGAGGACCTGGAATTGCTAGAAGGGCGTTTCCAGCAGTGTGTCCAAGCTGTGGCCCAGCTGGAAGAGGAGAGGGATCAGCTCATCCATGAGCTTGTATTGCTCCGGGAACCAGCCCTGCAGGAGGTACAGCAGGTCCATCAGGACATCCTGGCTGCCTACAAGCTCCATGCCCAAGCAGAGCTGGAGAGAGATGGCCTAAGGGAGGAGATCCGGCTGGTCAAGCAGAAGCTTTTCAAGGTGACGAAGGAATGTGTGGCCTACCAATACCAACTGGAGTGCCGCCAGCAGGACGTGGCTCAGTTTGCCGATTTCCGGGAAGTGCTGACTACGAGGGCAACCCAACTCTCAGAGGAACTGGCCCAGCTCCGGGATGCCTATCAGAAGCAGAAGGAGCAGTTGCGGCAACAACTAGAAGCCCCTCCAAGCCAGAGGGATGGGCGCTTTCTCCAGGAAAGCCGGCGACTCTCTGCCCAGTTTGAAAATCTCATGGCAGAGAGCCGCCAGGGCCTGGAGGAGGAGTATGAGCCTCAGCTCCTGCGGCTCCTAGAGAGGAAAGAAGCTGGGACCAAAGCTCTGCAGAAAACCCAGGCTGAGATCCAGGAGATGAAGGAGGCTCTGAGACCCCTGCAAGCAGAGGCCCGGCAGCTCCACCTGCAAAACAGGAACCTGGAGGACCAGATCGCACTTGTGAGGCAAAAACGAGATGAAGAGGTTCAGCAGTACAGGGTAGGCCCATTGGACATGAAAGGAACTGATGTCTTTTAACCTGGGGAAAGAGTGGCCAGAGTCCAAGGTCTTTGGGGCTGAAGGATAGTGTCACATGTAGGAGCAAAAATTTTGTTCTTTGGGGCCATGCAATTCTTTTCTCCATTCTTCATTCATTCGGGCCCATGCTAGGGACTAAACGTTATCTGCACTCTGGGTTTTTCTTTCTTTCTTTTTTTTTTTTTTTGAGAGTCTCAGTCTTGCTCTGTCTCCCAGGCTGGAGTGCAGTGGCATGATCTCAGCTCACTACAAGTTCTGCCTCCCGGGTTCATGCCATTCTCCTGCCTCAGCCTCCTGAGTAGCTGGGACTACAGGCGCCTGCCACCATGCCCGGCTATTTTTTTGTATTTTTAGTAGAGACAGGGTTTCACCGTGTTAGCCAGATGGTCTCGATCTCCTGACCTCGTGATCCACCTGCCTCAGCCTCCCAAAGTGCTGGGATTACAGGCGTGAGCCACCGCGCCCGGCCAGCACTCTGTTTTTTTGTGACAGGGTCTTGCTGTCACTTAGGCTGATGCAGTGGCATGATCACAGCTCACTGCAGCCTCGACCTCTCAGGTTCAAGCGATCCTCCCACCTCACCCTCTTGAGTAGCTGGGACTACAGTCATGCACCACCATGCCCAGCTAATTTTTTCTTTTTTGAGACAGGTGCAGTCTTGGGGGCTCACTGCAGCCTCAACCTCCTGGGCTCAAGCGATCCTCCTGCCTTAGCGCCCCCAAGCAGCTGGGACTACAAGTGTGTGCCACCACACCTGGCTAATTTTTTCTAGAGACAGGGTTTCACCATGTGCCCCAGGCTGGGTTTGAACTCCTGAGCTCAAGCTATCCGCCTGCCTTGGCCTCCCAAAGAGCTAGGATTATAGGTGTGAGCCACTGCGGCCGGCCAATTTTTGTATTTTTTGTAGACAGGGTTTTGCTCTGTTGCCCAGGCTGGTCTTGAAATTATGGGCTCAAGTACTTTTAATGGCAAAAGCTGCAATTAATTTTGCACCAACCTTAATAGAATCCTCTAATCTTCATTTTCCTTTTATGTGCATTTGTCCCCATCTCTCTTGCATTCAAGTTATTTCTGATTAAGTGTGAGCCAGTTCTAATCCCTTTTTAGAACAGAGTGGGATATAAATACTAAGTGAATAAACAATTACGTAGTCCCTCCTAGACTGTGGACTTTCAGAAGGTAGGGAATACATTTTGCTTGTCGTTCTATTACTCTGTGCTACTCAAGGCTCAGAGCACATGTGCTGCGGGGCACTAATGAGAAGACTGTAGTGTGGTGCTCTAAGCAGTGTTTTAATCTTTTGGAACACTGATTCCTTTGGATAAACTTAAAAATCTATGTCCTCCCACAGATTTTGATATGCCATTAAAGGAACAAGTTTCCCTGTTGAAATGGCTGCATTCACTTCACTGAAGATTTTGTCAAGCTTTCTGTAGTTTGTATTGTGAAAACACT
This sequence comes from Theropithecus gelada, assembly GCF_003255815.1. Classification (NCBI taxonomy): domain Eukaryota; kingdom Metazoa; phylum Chordata; class Mammalia; order Primates; family Cercopithecidae; genus Theropithecus; species Theropithecus gelada. The sequence continues at coordinate 60,293,736 of NC_037668.1, read as the reverse complement.
CTGGCTGGGAGCACACGCCTGTAATCCCAGCACTTTGGTTGGGAGGCTGAGGTGGGTGGATCACAAGGTCAGTAGTTTGAGACAAGCATAGCCAATATGGTGAAACCCCATCTCTACTAAAAATACAAAAATTAGGGGGGCATGGTGGCACGTGCCAGCTACTTGGGAGGCTGAGGCAGGAGAATCGCTTGAACCCGGGAGACGGAGGTTGCAATGAGTTGAGATTGCGCCACTGCATTCCAGCCTGGGTAACAAAGTGAGACTCTGTCTCAAAAAAAAAAAAAAAAAAAAAAAAAAAAGAAAGAAAAGAAAAATGAAAACACTGTGGTTTTTGGGGTCATAATACTGAATGTTTTTTATTTTATTCATTTATTTATTTTTGAGATGGAGGCTTGCTCTTTCACCTAGGCTGGAGTGCACTGGAGCAATCTCAGCTCACTGCAAACTCCGCCTTCTGGGTTCAAGTAATTCTCTTGTTTCAGCCTCCTGAGTTGCTGGGACTACAGGTGCCTGCCATTGCGCCCGGCTAATTTTTTGTATGTTAGTAGAGATGGGGTTTCATCATGTCACCCAGGGTGGTCTCAAACTCCTGAGCTTAGACAGTCCACCCGCCTTGGCCTCCCAATTATTTTTACAGAGTCTTACTCTGTCACACAGGCTGGAGTGCAGTGGCACGATCTCAGATCACTGCAACCTCTGCCTCCTGGGTTCAAGCAATCCTCCTGCCTCAGCCTCCCAAGTCGCTGGGATTACAGGCCTGTGCCACCATGCCCAGCTAATTTGTGTATTTTAGTAGAGATGGGGTTTCACCATGCTGGTCAAGCTGGTCTCGAACTCCTGACCTCCAGTGATCCACTGGCCTTAGCCTCCCAAAGTGTTGGGATTACAGGGGTAAGCCACTGTGCCCGGCCGTAATACTGTTTTTAAACTCTTCATACTCCCCTTACCCCATTTTTTTTTTTTTTTTTTTTTGAGGCGGAGTCTCGCTCTGTCACCCAGGCTGGAGTGCAGTGGCCGGATCTCAGCTCACTGCAAGCTCCGCCTCCCGGGTTCACGCCATTCTCCGGGCCTCAGCCTCCCGAGTAGCTGGGACTACAGGCGCCCGCCACCTCGCCCGGCTAGTTTTTTTTTGTATTTTTTAGTAGAGACGGGGTTTCACCGTGTTAGCCAGGATGGTCTCGATCTGCTGACCTCGTGATCCGCCCGTCTCGGCCTCCCAAAGTGCTGGGATTACAGGCTTGAGCCACCGCGCCCGGCCGGACCTTTTTANTTTTTTTTTGAGACGGAGTCTCGCTCTGTAGCCCGGGCTGGAGTGCAGTGGCCCGATCTCAGCTCACTGCAAGCTCCGCCTCCCGGGTTCACGCCATTCTCCTGCCTCAGCCTCCCGAGTAGCTGGGACTACAGGCGCCCGCCACCTCGCCCGGCTAGTTTTTTGTATTTTTTAGTAGAGATGGGGTTTCACGGTGTTCGCCAGGATGGTCTCGATCTCCTGACCTCGTGATCCGCCCATCTCGGCCTCCCAAAGTGCTGGGATTACAGGCTTGAGCCACCGCGCCCGGCCTTTTTTGTATTTCTTAATAGAGATGGGGTTTCACCGTGTTAGCCAGGATGGTCTCGATCTCCTGACCTCGTGATCCGCCCGTCTCAGCCTCCCAAAGTGCTGGGATTACAGGCTTGAGCCACCGCGCCCGGCCCCCTTACCCCATTTTTAAAAAATTGTTCACAATCTAGTGAAAAGTCATTTATTTAGCATCAATACTATCCTTAATAGCCAGTACTCAGAGTATTAATGTATTAATGAGATACAACATTAATAATTGTATCTCAGGGTAGAAAGTAACAGGCGATTTATGGGAGGTGCAGGTAAAATGGCTGTGGGATAGATGATGATGATGATGATTATTATTGTTGTTTTCTGAGACGGTGTCTTGCACTCTTGCCCAGGCTGGAGTGCAGTGGCGCGATCTCGGCTCACTGCAACCTCCACCTCCTGGGTTCGCACCATTCTCCTGCCTCAGTCTCCCGAGTAGATGGGATTGCAGGTGCCTGACACCACGCCCGGCTAATTTTTTTATTTTTAGCACCGTGTTAGCCAGGATGGTCTCAATCTCCTGACCTTGTGATCCGCCCATCTCGGCCTCCCAAAGTGCTGGGATTACAGGCGTGAGCCACCGCACCCAGCCGGGATAGATTATTTTTAGCCACTGGCTAAATCAGAGAACTCTTCATTAAAAAAGAGGTGAAATTTGAGCTAGGTATGAAAGTATACGGACAATCTAGACCAGTGCTGCCCAACAGAAATATAATGCAAGTCACATAAATAATCATAAACTTTCTAATAGCCACATTAAAATACGCAAAGATTCAGCTGAGCTAAACCCGAGGGGAGCAGGGGAGAAAATACATAGGTAAAAAAAATTATAATGTATTTTATCAACATACCTGAAATATAATTAGTAACTTGGCTGCAGGTAAAAAACTTGAGTTTTGTACTTTATTCAGTAGACTGCTGCATCATTAAAGGGATTTAATCAGGGAAGTAACATGATTGCCTTACTACTTTTTTTTTTCTTTCCTGAGATGGAGTCTGCCTCTGTCACCCATACTGGAGTGCAGTGGCACGATCTCCGCTTGCTGCAACCTCTGCTTCCCAGGTTCAAGCGATTCTCCTGCCTCAGCCTCCCAAGTAACTGGGATTACAGGCGCCTACCAGCATACCTGGCTAATTTTTTTTTTTTTTTTTTAAGTCAGAGTCTTGCTCTATCGCCTAGGCTGGAGTGCAATAATGCGATCTCGGCTCACTGCAACCTCCACCTTCTGGGTTTAAGCAATTCTCCTGCCTCAGTCTCCCGAGTAGCTGGGACTATAGGTGCACACTGCCACGCCCGGCTAATTTTGTGTATTTTTTTTTTTTTTTTGAGGAGTCTTGCTCTGTCACCCAGGCTGGAGTGCAGTGGTGTGATCTGGGCTCACTGCAACCCCTGCCTCCTGGGTTCAAGCGATTTTCCTGCCTCAGCCTCCTGAGTAGCTGGGACTACAGGTGCGTAACACCATGGCTGGCTAATTTTTTGTATTTTTAGTAGAGACGGGGTTTCACCATGTTAGCCAGGATGGTCTCGATCTCCTGACCTCATGATCCACCCACCTCAGCTTCCCAAAGTACTAGGATTATAGGTGTGAGCCACTGAGCCCGGCCAATTTTTTGTATTTTAGTAGGGACGGGGTTTCACCGTGTTGCCCAGGCTGGTCTTGAACTCCTGAGCTCAGGTAGTCTGCCCGCTTCAGCCTCCCAAAGTGCTGGGATTACAGGCATGAGTTACCGGGCCTGGTCCTAATTTCTATATTTTTGGTAGAGATGAGGTTTTTTTTTTTTTTTTTTTTTTTTGGAGACGGAGTCTCGCTCTGTCGCCCAGGCTGGAGTGCAGTGGCCGGATCTCAGCTCACTGCAAGCTCTGCCTCCCAGGTTTACGCCATTCTCCTGCCTCAGCCTCCCGAGTAGCTGGGACTATAGGCGCCCGCCACCTCGCCCGGCTAGTTTTTTGTATTTTTTTTTTTTTTTTTTTAGTAGAGATGGGGTTTCACCGTGTTAGCCAGGATGGTCTCGATCTCCTGACCTCGTGATCCGCCCCTCTCGGCCTCCCAAAGTGCTGGGATTACAGGCTTGAGCCACCGCGCCCGGCCGAGATGAGGTTTTACCACGTTAGCCAGCTGGTCTCAAACTTCTGACCTCAGGTGATCATCCTGGCTCGGCCTCCCAAAGTGCTGGGATTACAGGCTTGAGCCACTGCCTGCCTCTCTACTTTTTTTTTTTGGAGATGGAGTCTTGCTCTGTCTCCCAGGCTAGAGTACAGTGGCATGATCTTGGCTCACCGAAATCTCCGCCTCCCGGGTCAAGCGATTCTTCTGCCTCAGCCTTCTAACTGGGATTACAGGTGCCCGCCATCATGTCCCGCTAATTTTTGTATTTTTACAAAATACACCCGCCTCGGCCTCCCAATGTGCTGGGATTACAAGAAGTACTGGTGCAGGATGTAAAGTGGGCTAGAGATACAGAGCAATGGAGAATAATTAGAAAGCTACTCTAAGGAAGAGGTTAAGATGGTTTCAGATTTGATGATTTGTGCATCTTTCCAAGGATCGTTTTCCAAAGATAATCTTATGACACAAAGTTTTTAAAAAAAAATTCAGAAGTCTATCTAATCTCTATCAAATCAATCTTTCTATTGATAGGAAGTCTTGGTCTTCCTGCCTCAGCCTCCCAAGTTGCTGAGATTACAGGTGTGAGCCACCTTGTCTGGCCTGAAACACTCTTGGTAGTATAATAGCTTCTCTTGTTGCCTATACCATCATTAAAGTAGGAATCAAGGTCTGAAGGACCTAATTTTTCTTTCTGAAATGGCTTCCTAAACTGTTTGCTAAATTTCTATTTCATCAACTTACTTTTTGTTTTGTTTTCGAGACGGAGTCTCGCTCTGTTGCTAGGCTGGAGTGCAGTGGCATGATCTTGGCCCACTGCAACCTCTGCCTCCTGGGTTCAAGAGATTCTCCTGCCTCAGCCTCCCGAGTAGTTGGGACTGCAGGCTCACGCCACCACACCCAGCTAATTTTTGTATTTTCAGTAGAGATGGGTTTCACCATGTTGGCCAGGATGGTTTACGATCTCCTCCACCCGCCTCGGCCTCCCAAAGTGCTGGGATTACAGGCATGAGCCACTGCGCCCAGACCATCAGCTTACTTAAGGGTGTCCCTTTAATCCTTAGGCTGTACTCCACTCTTAACGATGGCAAAGTTTGCCTCTGTCATCACCTTCATCATCAATTCATTCAAGTTTCTAAGTGTCTAACTACTCTGGACCAGGCAGTGAGCTAAGTGCTGGCAATACCAATTAGAAATAGTATGTGGCCGGGCGCAGTGGATCACGAAGTCAGGAGTTTAAGACCAGCCTGGCCAAGATGGTGAAATCCCATCTCTGCTAGAACTACAAAAAAAAATTAGCCAGGTGTGGTGGTAGGCGCCTGTAATACCAGCTACTCGGGAGGCTGAGGCAGAATAGCTTGAACCTGGGTGGCAGAGGTTGCAGTGAGCTGAGATTGTGCCACTGCACTCCAGCCTGGGTGACAGTCACTCACCTCAAAAAAAAAAAAAAAAAAAGCTGGGCATGGTGGCTCACGCGCCTGTAATCTCAGCACTTTGGGAGGCCAAGGCGGGCGGATCACAAGGTCAAGAGATGGAGACCATCCTGGCCAACATGGTGAAACCCCGTCTCTACTACAAAATACAAAAATTAGCTGGGTGTGGTGGCAGGTGCCTGTATTCCCAGCTTCTCAGGAGGATGAGGCAGGAGAATCACGTGAACCTGGGAGGCAGAGGTTGTAGTGAGCTGAGATTGTGCCACTGTGCTCCAGCTGGGCAAGAGCAAGACTCTGTCTCAGAAAAGAAAAAAAAGAAATTGTGTGTGTGTGTGTTGGGGGTAACGCTCCTGCCCTCAAAGAGTTTGTACTCCAGAGGCCAGGCTCGGTGGCCCATGCCTGTTTTCCCAGCACTTTGGGAGGCAGAGGAGAGTGGATCATAAGGTCAGGAGATCGAGGCCACCTGGCTAACTCGGTGAAACCCTGTCTAGCTAAAAATACAAAAAAAATTAGCCAAGAGTGGTGGTGCATGCCTGTAATTCCAGCTACTCAGGGACTGAGGCAGGAGAATCGCTTGAACCCACAAGGTGGAGGTTGAGATCGTGCCACTGCATTCTAGCCTGGGCCAGAGACTCTGTCTTTTTTTTTTTTTTTTTTTTTTTTTTTTTTTGAGACGGAGTCTCGCTCTGTCGCCCAGGCTGGAGTGCGGTGGCGCGATCTCGGCTCACTGCAAGCTCCACCTCCCGGGTTCACGCCATTCTCCCGCCTCAGCCTCCGAGTAGCTGGGACTACAGGCGCCCGCCACCACGCCCGGCTAGTTTTTTGTATTTTTAGTAGAGACGGGGTTTCACCATGTTAGCCAGGATGGTCTCGATCTCCTGACCTCGTGATCCACCCGCCTCGGCCTCCCAAAGTGCTGGGATTACAGCCTTGAGCCACCGCGCCCGGCGAGACTCTGTCTTAAAAAAAAAAAAAGAAGTTTGTACTCCAGGATGAGGCATAACAGATAAAATGAATGTATTTCATAAAATCTAAGCACTGTTGATTTTGAGACGGAGTCTCGCTCTGTCGCCCGGGCTGGAGTGCGGGGGCCTGATCTCAGCTCACTGCAACCTCCGGCTCCCAGGTTCAAGTGATTCTCCTGCCTCAGCCTCCCTAATAGCTGGGATTACAGGCACCCGCCACCATGCCTAGCTTATTTTTTGTGTTTTTAGTAGAGACTGGGTTTCACCATGTTGGCCAGGCTGGTCTCGAACTCCTGACCTCAGGTGATCCGCCTGCCTCGGCCTCCCAAAATGCTGGGATTACAGGAACGAGCCACCATGCCTGGCCAGTTTTATGTATTCTTTAGACCAGTGGTTTCCAAAACTAAAGTTTTCTCTAAAGCTATGGACCTTCTCCCCCAGAGAATTGTACGTAGAATGCCAATATATACACCAGGTAAAAGTGAGTTATTCTCTAACTGGAAAGTACCAAGGGCCCTCCAATTTGGCCATCTTTTGGGGTTGCACAGAAAAGTCTGAGAACCACTAAAAAGCCTATTACCTTGAGTATGAGCTCTAAGCCAACAGCAAATCCTAGCTCTATCACTAAGTTGGAAACTTTGGACAAATTACTTAAGCTCTGTGGCTCAGCACCCTCACATGAAACATGAGATTAATAATACTCCCATATCCATAGGATTGCAACGAATGAACTAGTAAGCCACTTTCCCACAATTCCATGACTATACATTGACTAGACCTCTTCTTCGCCTTTAACTCTTACTCATCCTTTAAACCCGTTTCCCTTCTTCCTGGTTTCCCGACAGGTAACCCTCCTGTTTTCACAGCACCTGTTACTTCATACTATTGCTGTAGCAGTTTCACTTCTGAGTTGGGGAATGTATCCTTTCTGTCTTTGGCCTATGTAGAAAATTAAAACTGGGAATGCTGTCAATGCAAGTGCTGGGGCAACTGTAGACAGACATGTACTGGCCCTTGAGAAGTTAGTATGTAGGTTAGAAGGTGGCAAAAAACAAGGGACTGTTTGTCTAGGTGAAAGAAGTGGCAGGAACACAGGCAGAGATCTGAGTTGGTCCGGGTAGAGTAGTGCTATCACTGCAAGCCACAGATGTCATTTTAAATGTTCTGGTAGCTCTATTAAAAAAAAGAAACAGGTGAAATTAACTTCAATGCATTTTATTTAACCCAACACATATTTCAACATGTAATCAGTATCAAATATTGACGTATTTTACATTCTTTTTGTGTGCTGTCTTAGAAATCTGCTGTGTATTTTACACTTACATCACATCTCAATTGAGACTAGTCATATTTCAAATGAGTCATACGTGACTAGTGGCTTCGGTACTAGTAGTCCAGGGCTAGAGGAAAATGTTCATATGGAAGAGTAACAGAGGTTCAAGTTGGAGGTAGGGGTCAAACTAGAGGGGGTCTGAATGCCACTAAATAAAGTGGAAAGCCTTTGAAGGACTGTGCATTGACTGGAAAGTTAATCTAGTGGTTAACACAGGATTAAGAGAGACCATCCTTAATGCCACTGTAGCGATCCTTTCTTCATTTCATTGAGGCTGCTGCACTCTGTCACAGCTTATCACTGGTGGTGCAGACTGCTTTTCCAAGCATGCACTTTTGTGCCTTAACAACAGGTCTGGTATGTAGTGAGGACTGAGAAATCAGGACAGCAGTATGCAGATGCTTCCCTCTTTAGATGACACACTCTTAGGCATGGCTGGGCACTAAAAAAGGTCCTTGGACAATGTTGGTGAAAGCTGAGATTCAGCCAGAGTATCAAACAGTGCAGGCTGACGTGCCACAGGTACGACGTCAAGTATGACTCAGAGGACAAATTATCTAGATCCTTTTCATAATAGCATTTACCCCAACTGGACTCCTTAGTATTCTTTAAAATGAGGTAAAGTTACTCTCCCTTTAAAAGATACCAACTTCACCCATTCCTCTCTTCCCGACTCCCTCCCGCCTCCTTAAGGATCCATGCCAGCTAGCAGGTAAACCAGAGACTGACTTGCTGACATCTTCCTTACCTTATTCCTCAGGTATATATCCTAGGCAGGGACAATTTACAGAATGCATCCCAACCTGGTTTTGTAAGAATAAGAAAATTATCTGAGGGCTCCCAAGGGTCTCCTGTGCATAGCATCTTCATCTTCCAACTTAGAACAACTAAAGAAATTCAGTCTTTTTGTGTAATGAAAAAAGGATGGGCTGGGCACAGTGGCTCACACCTGTGATCCCAGCACTTTGGGAGACCAAGGTGGGAGGATTGCTTGAGCCCAGGAACAAGACCAGCCTGGGCAACATAGCGAGACCCTGTCTCTATAAAAAAAATAAATAAGAAGAAAAAAGGATGCACGAAATTAACAACTAGGATAGCCAACACCCTCACTAAAGCATCAATTTCCACATGATGTTAAGGTAAGTACCAAGTAGAAGTATCTCTGACTTTAAGGAGCTTTAGACACAAAAACTTTTCCTTAAACAAGCCATTTATTTTCTACACATGGACTTCCACTAGTTGTGTAACTCTCCTAGAATTCTAGCCAATATTTAATAATTGTTGCCATACTTTAAGTAGTGTGTATATATACATTATATATATATATATATATATATTTTGAGACGGAGTCTCGCTCTGCCGCCCAGGCTTGGAGTGCAGTGGCCGGATCTCAGCTCACTGCAAGCTCCGCCTCCCGGGTTCACGCCATTCTCCTGCCTCAGCCTCCCGAGTAGCTGGGACTACAGGCGCCTGCCACCTCGCCCGGCTAGTTTTTTGTATTTTTTTAGTAGAGACGGGGTTTCACCGTGTTAGCCAGGATAGTCTCGATCTCCTGACCTCGTGATCCGCCCGTCTCTGCCTCCCAAAGTGCTGGGATTATAGGCTTGAGCCACCGCGCCCGGCCAAGTAGTAAAACTACCAGTTATCTTAAACTTGCACATGGAGGGAGAAGTATATGAAACTCTCAGTTCACTAACTAGACCAAAATCCTCCTCAATGACACTAAGGTTGTAATACTAAAAAGTCCCCATCACCCTCCCAGGAGTCTATTAAGCTGTGGTTAACAGACAAGACTCCTTTTAGGTCACCATTTTCAAAAGGATTGTCACTTTTTTTTCCAAGACCAACCTCTCTGAACCTCTGTTTCGTAACCTATCATATAAATGCTGCTCAATACTGCTACGAAGATTAAACAATGAACAAAAAAGTGTTTTATTTAGAGTGGACAATGTCAGGTTTTTATTGTTTGGCTCATTAGAAATGTTCTTGGCCATCTCATGCAGGAACAGCTGGAGGAAATGGAAGAACGCCAAAGGCAGTTAAGAAGTGGGGTGCAAGTCCAGCAACAGAAGAACAAAGAGATGGAACAGCTAAGGCTCAGTCTTGCTGAAGAGCTCTCTACTTATAAGTCAGTTTCCGCTGCTACACAAATCTCATCTAACACTGGCTGAGGGGATGGTGGAAGGGCTTAGGGAAAATTTTACTTTAGAGTCAAAAACAAGGATTTGGGAAATGATTTTCAAATTGTGCTTATCCACAAACACATGGAAAACGGCTCTCTTCTTTTAAAGGGCTATGCTACCCAAGAGCCTGGAACAGGCTGATGCTCCCACTTCTCAGGCAGGTGGAATGGAAACACAGTCTCAAGGTGATCTTTGTGGAGAGAAGAGTGGTGTTTGCATTGTTACTGCTTTCCTAACAATACTAATTAATGTCTTAAAAACAACAGGCCGGGCGGGGTGGCTCATGCCTGTAATCCTAGGACTTTGGGAGGCCGAGGTGGGCAGATCATGAGGTCAGGAGTTCAAGACCAGCCTGGCCAAAATGGTGAAACCCCATCTCTACTAAAATACAAAACTTAGCTGGGCATAGTGGGCATAATCCCAGCTACTCAGGAGGCCAAGGCAGGAGAATTGTTTGAACCGGGAGGCAGAGGTTGCAGTGAGTCAAGATCACAATACTGCACTCCAGCCTGGACAAGAGTGAGATTCTGTCTCAAAAAACAAAACAAAACAAAAACCCAAAAAACAACAACAAAAAAACCCTTAAGTGTGTGCCTAATGACAAGGGGATAACAAAAACCTCCAAAATGCCTGGGTCGGGCATTCAGAGTTCATTTGGAATGTTTCAGTTTCTAGGAGGACTCAAAATATGCCCTGATTATCACCATGAATTCTGTGGCATCTAGGCTTTGGGCATCTTGTTTCCTCACCCTACCCTACCCACCTGCTATTCTGAGTTTTCCTTACAATAGCAGGGAAGGCAGTTGTGCTATCAAAAATAATAAACATATCTATCCATTAATTTCCTTATTTAATATTCAAAGGCTGTGGTTTTGGGTAGAAGCAGAGATGTTCATATTACACAGACTTACCTTTTTTTTTCTTTTTTTCGAGACGGAGTCTTGCTCTATTGCCAGGCTGGATTCAGTGGTGTGACCTCTGCCTCCCGAGTTCAAGTGATTCCCCTACCTCAGCCTCCCAAGTAGCTGGGATTACAGGCACGCACCACCATGCCTGGCTAATTTTTTGTATTTTAGTAGAGACGGGGTTTCACCATGTTGGCCAAGATGGTCTCGATTTCCTGACCTCGTGATGCACTCGCCTCGGCCTCCTAAAGTGCTAGATTATAGGTGTAAGCCACCGTGCCTGGCCCACACAGACTTACTTTTAGACACTGACAAAACTGAAGGCATCTTTCTGACCAATCACCTATTCAGGATCCCTCCCCAAATGTTTTACTAGTATATTCTCATAAAAGTTCTAGAGTCCCTTAAAGAAACTAAGGATAAAAGTCCGTGTCAAGTTGTATATTATACAGATGCCTATATATTTTATTTATTTCCTAAACTTACATCAAATTCACAAGTAACTTTCTTTTTTTTTTGAGACAGAGTCTCGCTCCACCCAAGCTGGATGGAGTGCAGTGGCTCGGTCTCGGCTCACTATAACCTCTGCCTCCTGAGTAGCTGGGACTAGAGGTGTGTGCCACCATGGCCGGCTAATTTTTGTATTTTTAGTAGAGATGGGGTTTCACCATCTTGGCCAGGCTGGTCTTGAACTCCTGACCCCGTGATCCACCTGCCTCAGCCTCTCAAAGTGCTGGGATGACAGGCATGAACCACTGTGCCTGGCCCACAAGTAACTACTGTTGCTTTTTCTAATTTTCTAGGATATTATTATTTTTCAAAATTTCTTTTTAGTAGAGATGGTGGGTCTTGCTATGTTGCCCAGGCTGGAGTAGTGGCACGATCTTGGCTCACTGCAACTCTGTCTCTTGGGTTCAAGCAATACTCCTGCCTCAGCCTGCTAAGCAGCTGGGATTACAGGCATGAACCACCACACCCAGTCTTGAGGATTTTCTTAAACTGTGTTTGAATCCACATGACTGATAATATGCCTAATGTTTGTGAAATTATAACCTTGCAATTGAAGTCAATGATCTGTTAGCTATCTTTGTGTGGATCAGATTAAAAGTACAATCTGGAAAAGACAATGACTAATCCAAAGAAATGAAACTAAAGAATTTCAGGCATTGTAATTATACCTGTGGAAGTTAACGTACCAGAGAAAACGTTTAAGTATCCCTCCCATCACCATCACATAGGTTACCATTCACTCTATTTCACAAACAGGAGGCATCCAAATATTTGCTAGGGGAAAGTCATCCCTGATCATCCATAAATCACACTGTAACCTCTCCTCAACAAAGCCTGCAGTAACTAAACCTCAGAAGTTCATTGTTACAAACTGTTTCTTTTTCTTTCAACCTTACAGGGGCTGTTTAGAAATATATGGCCAAATCTGTAACCCAGAAACAGCAAAAAACTTCTTAGCAAAGGATCACTAAGTACCCTCTGGACGTTCTCTTCCAAACAGACAAGAGTGCCAGGAACTTGGCAAGCATTTCATCCTGTGGAAGTTGCAAATACTGGCTGACCTGCTTAAAAAGATTGTAGAGTTTGCTGGAGGCAGAACACCAGTCAACTCTTTGCTGGATTCTATTTCATCTGCTGTTGATACTGATCTTAACACACCACGGAAAGGAAAAATGAGCCTCCTATCTTCCAGCAGCAACCCTCACACATGCACTGAGTAAAGGATGAAAGTATGGACGCATCTTGGAGTATTTTAAAGAATGTATCTTGCTTTGTGTTGACCCAAACCAAAAACATTTTTGAGGGGCACATGTGGGGTCAAAAAAATAGCCAATTTCCATTACATGGATTTACAATTTCCATTCTTTTGTGCCATGAGTGTTAGAATTTAAATGAATACTTTTACAAAGTTTACTTTTTGCTAAAGGATATGCTGACCCATATTGTCTGCTCTTAAAATTGTGTCAAGTTAATTTTCATTATACTCTAAAACAACTAGACTTGAAGAAAAGAAACCAATTGAGATTTGAATCTAATGGTTAATGCTATTCAGATTTTCCCAAGGATCTTACCTCATCAAAGTGGTTTTGGGTCAGAATGATCTACTCAGTTAAAAAACAACAACAAAAAACTAAGTGGAAAAAAACAGGCATTTTATCTGGTTATTGCATCTGGTGATAAGAGGCTTTCAAAGCTTATTATTTCTGGCCGGGCGCGGTGGCTCAAGCCTGTAATCCCAGCACTTTGGGAGGCCGAGACGGGCGGATCACGAGGTCAGGAGATCGAGACCATCCTGGCTAACACAGTGAAACCCCGTCTCTACTAAGAAATACAAAAAACTAGCCGGGTGAGGTGGCAGGCGCCTGTAGTCCCAGCTACTCGGGAGGCTGAGGCAGGAGAATGGCGTGAACCCGGGAGGCGGAGCTTGCAGTGAACTGAGATCCGGCCACTGCACTCCAGCCTGGGCTACAGAGCGAGACTCCGTCTCAAAAAAAAAAAAAAAAAAAAAAGCTTATTATTTCTAGCCTCTAAGTAAAGGCCCCAGTGAAAAACATACTGGGGAGACAAAACCTCTTTCTGAGAAAAGGTTCAAGCACCTTTTCCAAATTTAATTTTTGCCTTAAATTCTCTCTACCACACTGCCTTTGACACTCTTGAAAGTCCATGTAGTTCTCTAGAGACTGACTTCAAAGAAACGTTACCTTATCAAAGACTAATCTGTGCCACCTCTGATTCAGTGTTTTATGTCTTTCACTTTCCCTGTCAAGGAGTAAAGCTCTTTTCTACAGCTCTGGGACTATTATATTTAATTCTGCTCTTGATAGTCAAAGACCACGGAAAACAACTGTCATCTGAAGGACTCTTCTAGAAGCCAGAGACTGGTGTTTGATGGATGTTTTATACTAAATAAAACCCATCAGCATGGGGTTATGTAGAAAAGCAATTTATTCCATTTTAAGCACTTACACAGTTAGTCATGGAGAGTAACAGGCCTGCTGGTGAAACAGGTCACCCAAAATGGAGATGGCATCAAACTAGTGGTCAAGGACTAACTCCTAAAAAAAAGGAACTCTTATCAAGGATTAATTTAATTTTTAAAACAAATACAAGTTATTGATTCACTCTTCTCAACTTGACAGTCTGCCTGTGGTGTAACTGTCAGGTAAAAACATACATCTTTACAACTTGGTGGTCCCAAGTTAAAAACAACAACAACAACAAAAAACACACCATTTCACAGACAGGAAAGAAACAACATGAAAACAGCTGAAGAAATACACTAACGAGCAAAAATATATGAATATATGGGGAAAGAGGAACATGTAGTTTTGACTTAACTGAGGAAACCAAGAGGAAACTGGTCTACATATGAAAATGTGCATCCTGGAAAGTCAGGTGTCAAGATTTTCGAGTAGGAATCTATATGACTTGAATCTCCCCTATTTCCTGAATAAAAGTGACATCTTTCAGTATTTATACTTCATGGCTCAGACACCTACCTCATTTGGCTCTATTCCTTACTCACTCTAGCTTTTACTTAAATGAGTCTGAAAAACTTGGGGATATATAGCATAAGAAGAAAAATAATCACACATAATATTCCCCCTTCTGTAGCTACTTTAGACCTGGGTTACTAGAAAATTCCTGAAGAAAATTTCAACGTTAAGTTTGTGGCTTTGCTGAATCAAGCCCCCCCATTAATGTTTAGAAAACACCCACTGTTTGGGCTAATAGCATTATTGGTGGTACCTATTATATAGAGGGATAGCTGAACAAAGTCTGTCTCAAAACCAGTGTTAAATCACTCTCAGGGTTGAGAAGAAAAAAGGGGAGTCTAAAATCACAAGAAGTAAAGACATATCTAGGACCCTTGTCCTTCTGGATCCACGCTTCCTTCAGGGTCTTCATCATTATAAATGTTCTCTGCCTGCCCAAAAACAAGAAAAAGAATTTAGTAAACATGAAGACTTCTTCTAAAACTCAAGGTTTCAACAACAGATTAAGCCAGGAAACCAGACAGTAAATACTTTATAGGTTTTGGGCCACACAGTCTGTGTTATAACTATTCAACTCTGTTGGATGAAAGCATCCGGAGACAACCTATAATGGGTAATGAAGTATTAATTAGCATGACCATGTTCCAGTAAAAACAGGCAGGTGGTCCACAGGCCCCTGATTAGGACATTCCCACAAAACTGAAGTGTGGAAACTATTTGTCTTGATAGCCAACATTCTTGAGTTCTTTAACCAGGCATTATTATTTTTCTTTCCTTTTGAGATGGAGTCTTGCTCTGTCTCCCAGGCTGGAGTGCAGTGGCACCATCTCGGCTCACTGCAACCTCCGCCTCCCAGGTTCAAGCAATTCTCTTGCCTCAGTTTCCCGAGTAGCTAGGATTACAGGCGCATGCCACTATGCCTGGCTAATTTTTGTATTTTTAGTAGAGATGGGGTTTCACCATGTTGGCCAGACTGGTCTCGAATTCCTGATCTCAGGTGATCTGCCTGCCTCGGCTTCCCAAAGTTCTAGGATTACAGGCGTGAGCCACTGTGCCTGGCCTAACCAGACATTATTAATAGCCCAAAAGTAAAACAATCCAAATATTCATCAACTAATAACATGGATACATGATATATCCAATCCATATGATGGAATATTATTTGGCAATAAAAAAGCCAGTGAGGCCAGGTGCAGTGGCTTATGCCTGCAATCCCAGCACTTGGGAAGCCGAGGCAGATGGATTACCTGAGGTCATGAGTTCGAGATCAGCCTGACCAACATGGCGAAACTGCATCTCTACTACAAATACAAAAATCAGGCCGGGCGCGGTGGCTCAAGCCTGTAATCCCAGCACTTTGGGAGGCCGAGACGGGCGGATCACGAGGTCAGGAGATCGAGACCATCCTGGCTAACACGGTGAAACCCCGTCTCTACTAAAAAATACAAAAAACTAGCCGGGCGAGGTGGCGGGCGCCTGTAGTCCCAGCTACTCGGGAGGCTGAGGCAGGAGAATGGTCTAAACCCGGGAGGCGGAGCTTGCAGTGAGCTGAGATCCGGCCACTGCACCCCAGCCTGGGCGACAGAGCAAGACTCTGTCTCAAAAAAAAAAAAAAAAAAAAAAAAAAAAAAAAAATCAGCCAGGTGTGGGGGTGCACACCTGTGGTCCCAGCCACTTGGGAGGCTGAGGCATGAGAGAATTGATTGAACCTGGGAGGTGGTGGTTGTAGTGAGCCAAGATTGCACCACTGCACTCCAGCCTGGGTGGCAAAGCGGGACTGTGTGCCAAAAGAAAAAAAAAAATTCACATACTTTATGATTTTATTTATATAAGGTGTCCAGGCCAGGTGTGGTGGCTCACGCCTGTAATCCCAGCACTTTGGGAGGTCAAGGCGGGTGTATCATCTGAGGTCAGTTCAAGACCAACCTGGTTAACATGGTGAAATCTCCGTCTCCACTAAAAATATAAAAATTAGCCGGGCGTGGTGACAGGCGCCTGTAATCCCAGCTATCTGGGAGGCTAAGGCATCAGGCAGGAGAATTGCTTGAACACAGGAGGTGGAGGTTGCAGTGGGCCGAGATCACTGCACTGCAGCCTGGGAGTGAGACTTCGTCTAAAAAAAAGGTGTCCAAACCAGGCAAATCCATAGCTTCTTGGCTGCCTAGGGCTGGGGGACTAGGAGTGTGGGGAAAAGAGAGATCAGACTGTTACTGTGTCTATATAGAAAGTAGACGTAAGAGACTCCATGTATCTGAGATGCTGTTGATCTGTGACCCTACCCCCAACCTTGTCCTTGCAAGAGACATGTGCTGTGGAGACTCAAGTTTTAACGGATTTTGGGCTTTGCAGGGTGTGCTTTGTTAAACAAGTGCCTGAAGGCATCATGCTAGAGAAAAGTCATCACCACTCTCTTAATCTCAAGTACCCAGGGACACGTACACTGCCAAAAGGTACACTGCCAAAAGGTACACTGCCAAAAGGTCGCAGGGACCTTTGCCTAGGAAAGCTAGGTATTGTCCAAGGCTTTTCCCCATGTGATAGTCTGAAATATGGCCTCGTGGGAAGGTAAAGACCTGATCGTCCCCCAGCCTGACACCCGTGAAGGGTCTGTGCTGAAGAGGACTAGTATAAGAGGAAAGGCGGCCTCTTGGCAGTTCAGATAGAGAAAAGCATCTGTCTCCTGCCGGTCCCTGGGCAATGGAACATCTTAGTAAACCCAATTGCATGTTGTTTACTGAGAAAGGAGAAAACGGCCTTGGGGCTGAAGGTGGGATGTGCAAGCGGCAATGCTGCTCTTTATGCACTAAAAAGGTTTATGGAGATGTTTGCAGATGCATATCAAGGCACAGCACTTTTCCTTAAACTTATTCATGTCACAGAGATCTTTATTCATATGTCTTACTGCTGACCTTCTCCCTCCGATGATCCTATTATCCTGCCACTTCCCTTTTTCTAAGATGGTAAAGATCAATAAATACTGAGGGAACTCAGACCGGTGCCAGCGTGGGTCCTCTGTATGCTGGGCAACGGTCCCCTGGGCCCACTTTTTCTTTCTCTATACTTTGTCTCTGTGTCTCATTTCTTTTCTCAAGTCACTTGGTTCCACCTAACGAGAAACGCCCACAGGTGTGGAGGGGCAGGCCACCCCTTCAATTAGAAAAATAGGAAATGATGGGTACAGGGTTTCTTTTTCAGATGAGGAAAATGTTCTCAAATTGACTGTGGTTGATGGTTGCACAACTGTAAATACACTGAAGACTGAACTGCACACTTAAAACTTCCAAAATAACATGTTTCAAATCTTTATATATTTAAGAGAAAACTTGTTCTTGTATAGAATAAACTCTACTTCTACTGCATGACAGAATACCTGTGTCCAATGGCATAATCTTAAAATACAGGAACCACTTTCACAGGAGCAAAATTTACTCTTAGCACCTACTATGCACCAATCACTATGATAGGTACTGCAGAGGATGGGACAGTCTTACCTTCAAAGAACTTGTGATCTGACCCCAGTGAAAAAAAATACATACAATTGTGCGATCCTTTCCGATGCCACTTCTAATGGCAAATGTGGGGTGCCTTTTCTCATGACACCAACTGGGTGTATGACTCAATCCTATTCTGACACTACCTGAAGTTAGCTTTGGGAGACCGTCCTTACTTCAGGAGCCAGTTTCAAGTCGTTGGTCCCAGGCTACCTGCACACTTCTATCCCACTTGACTACAAATTTTAGGGTTCCCACTACTGCCTCTTCAGGTCTGATAATTTGATGCAATGACTCACAGAACCAAAGAAAGCTTTTTACTATTACTGTTTTTTTTTTTTTTAAAATAAAGGATACAGCTGAGGAACCACATGGAAGAGATGCATAGGGCAAGGTGGGGAGGGGTTGCAGAGTTTCCATGAAGTCTCTGGGCATGCTACCCTCCCAGTCTGTCAATGAGTTGTTCATCAACCAGGAAGCACATCAAATTAAGAGTTTTTACAGAGTTCAATCTCCAGCCCTGTGACCTCAAGGCTGGTGAGTGGGCTGACAAGTTTTAACCCTCAAATCAAGTAACTGGCCTTTCTGACTAAAGTCACTATGAGGCTATCTAGCGGCCCCACTAAAGTCACCTCACAGTAGAACAAACTCAGGTGTGGTCCAAAGTGGATCACCAGGAATGACAAAGATACTTCTAGCACTCTGCAAACTCCAAGTGTTTTTGGGGAGCTCTGTGCCAAGAACTGGCACAAAGACCAACACTTACTTACTCTATTACAATACTAAAATCACCAAATAAAGTAACAACCTGGAATGGAGGTGATGGCCTCGCAGGGATCTAGTTTAATCTTGAGCTCTTCAGTTTTTTTTTTTTTTTTTTTTTTTTGAGACAGGGTCTTGCTCTGTCACCCAGGCTGGAGTGCAGCGGTGCCATCTTAGCTCATAGCAATCTCTGCCTCCTGGGATCATGCCAGCCTCCCACTTCAGCCTCCCAAGAAGCTGGGACTACAGGTACATGTCACCATGCCCACTTATTAAGTTTTTGCATTAATATTGAAGGGATTTATTAAAAAGAGAGGTGAATTTTCTGTTCTCAAGTTACATATCTTTTTCGTAAAAGAATTACAATACAGAAAGGTATAAAGAAACCAAGAACAAGGTACCAACCACATTTTAGCAAACACCTTTTTTTTTGAGACGGAGTTTTGCTCTTGTTGCCCAAGTTGGAGTGCTACGGTGCCATCTTGGCTCACTGAAACCTCTGCCTCCTGGGTTCAAGCAAGTCTCCTGCCTCAGCCTCCCAAGTAGCTGGGATTACAGGCGCCCATCACCATGCCTGGCTAATTTTTGTATTTATTTTTTAGTACAGACAGGGTTTCACTATGTTGGCCAGGCTGGTCTCGAACTCCTGACCTCAGGTGATCTGCCCACCTCGGCCTCCCAAAGTGTTGGTATTACAGGCATGAGCCACCACACCTGCTAGCAATCAGCTTTCTAAATATAGACTAGATACACAAAATTTTAATATGAAGAATACCATTATGCTATTCTTCAGTCTGCTCTTCCCCTACTTAACAGCACGTCATGAATATCTTATAAGCCTAACTGTACTTCTTTCTTTTTTTCCCTTAGAGACCGGGTCTCACTATGTCACCCAAGCTGGAGTGCAGTGGTGTGATCACAGCTCACTGTAGCCTCAAACTCCTGGGCTCAAGGGATCCTTATCACAGCCTCCCAAAGAGCAGGGACTAAAGGCACATGCCACCATGTCTCATAGCAGCCTCCATCCCCTGGATTCAAGGTATCCTCCTGCCTCAGCCTCCCAAGTAGCTGGGATCACAGGCACGTGCCACCAAGCCTGACTAATTTTTTTTTTCGGTAGAGACAGGGTCTCACTTTATATTGCCCAGGCTAGTCTAGAACTTCTGGGCTCAAGTGATCCTCCGTATTTGCATTACAGGTGTGAGCCACTGAGCACAGCCCCTAATCATACGTCTTTTTGATAAGTAATATTTTACAAAGTATGGATGTTGTGATGGTATTTGGAGGTAAAAGAAAAAGTATGGATGTAGTACAATCTGTTAATCTGGCAGGTCACAAACTTATTTTATTTCTGTCTTCAATAGTGCTATTTCGTCAGGCGTGGTGGCTCACGCCTGTATTTCCAACACTCTGGGAGGCTGAGGCAGGTGGATCACCGGAGGTCGGGAGTTCAAGTCCAGTTTGACCAACATGGAGAAACCCAATCTCTCCTTAAAAAAAAAAAAAAAAAATTAGCCAGGAGTGGTAGCGCATGCCTGTAATCCCAGTTACTCAGGAGGCTGAGGCAGGAGAATCGCTTGAACCCAGGAAGCAGAGGTTACAGTGAGCCAAGATCGCACCATTGCACTCCAGGCTGGATAACAACAAAACTGGCCAGGCGTGGTGGCTCAAGCCTGTAATCCCAGCACTTTGGGAGGCCGAGATGGGCGGATCACAAGGTCAGGAGATCGAGACCATCCTGGCTAACACGGTGAAACCCTGTCTCTTCTAAAAATACAAAACAAAACAAAAAAAAACAAAAAAAAACCCCCCCAAAAAAAACTAGCTGGGCGAGGTGGCGGGTACCTGTAGTCCCAGCTACTCGGGAGGCTGAGGCAGGAGAATGGCGTAAACCCGGGAGGCAGAGCTTGCAGTGAGCTGAGATCCGGCCACTGCACTCCAGCCTGGGCGACAGAGCGAGACTCTGTCTCAAAACAACAACAACAACAACAACAACAACAACAAAACTGTCTCAAAAATAAAAAGGTTGGACACAGTGACTCATGCCTGTAATTGAGTACTTTGGGAGGCCAAAAAGGGTGGATCATGAGGTCAGAAGTTCAAGACCACCCTGACCAACATGGTGAAACCCCATTTCTACTAAATACAAAAAATTAGTCAGGCATAGTGGTGCACACCTGTAATCCCAGCTACTCAGCAGGCTGAGGCAGGAGAACTGCTTGAACCCGGGAGGCAGAGGTTGCAATGAGCTGAGATCGCTCCACTTCACCCCAGCCTGGGCGAGGGAGTGAGACTCCGCTTAGGGAAAAAAAATTTAAAAAATAAAAAATAAGAAAAAATAGTGCTATTGCAGTTTAAGAAAGTACTGTTGAAAACATCCTCCCTCTCCTCATGACGAGTCAAAAACTATTCCCTGGTACTAGATCTAGTCTGAGAGACAGCAAAACTTTCTTCTGAATTCTTTTCATTTCCCAGATGACCATCAAGCTACGTTCTTTTTTTTTTTTTTTTTTTTTGAGACGGAGTCTCGCGCTGTGTCACCCAGGCTGGAGTGCAGTGGCGCAATCTCGGCTCACTGCAAGCTCCGCCTCCCAGGTTCAGGCCATTCTCCTGCCTCAGCCTCCGAGTAGCTGGGACTACAGGCGCCCGCCACCACGCCCGGCTAGTTTTTTGTATTTTTAGTAGAGACGGGGTTTCACCGTGTTAGCCAGGATGGTCTCGATCTCCTGACCTCGTGATCCGCCCGCCTCGGCCTCCCAAAGTGCTGGGATTACAGGCTTGAGCCACCGCGCCCGGCCCGTTAATTCTTAAAACAAACAATCAAACAAAAAGTGGGCCAGCCTCAAGCCTGTAATCCCACCACTCTGGGAGGTGGGCAAATCACTTGAACTCACAAGTTCATGACCAGACTGGCCAACATGGCAAACCCCATCTGTACACAAAAATTTAAAAAATTAACCAGGCCTGGTAATGCACACCTGTGGTCCCAGTTACTAGGGAGGCTGAGGTAGGAGGATATCTTGAGCCTGGGAATAGGAGGCTGCAGTGAGTTGTAATCGCACCACTGCACTCTGCCTGAACAACAGAGCAAGAAATTGTCTTCCACCTCCAAATTCTGGC
Organism: Theropithecus gelada; assembly: GCF_003255815.1. Taxonomy (NCBI): domain Eukaryota; kingdom Metazoa; phylum Chordata; class Mammalia; order Primates; family Cercopithecidae; genus Theropithecus; species Theropithecus gelada. The sequence continues at coordinate 60,272,342 of NC_037668.1, read as the reverse complement.
AAACTCCATACAACATAAAATTTATTAGCTTAGCCATTTTATGTATACAGTTCAGTGGCATTAAGCACACTTACACTGTATTAACCATAACCACCATCTCCCGAATATAACTTTTTTTTTAAAAATTGAGATGGAGTCCCGCTCTGTTGCCCAGGCTGGAGTGCAGTGGTGCGATCTCGGCTCACTGCAAGCTCTGCCTCCTGGGTTCATGCCATTCTCCTGCCTCAGCCTCCTGAGTAGCTGGGACTACAGGCACCTGCCACCACACCTGGCTAGTTTTTTTTTTTTTTGTATTTTGAGAAGAGACAGGGTTTTGGCCGGGCGCGGTGGCTCAAGCCTGTAATCCCAGCACTTAGGGAGGCCGAGACGGGCGGATCACGAGGTCAGGAGATCGAGACCATCCTGGCTAACACGGTGAAACCCCGTCTCTATTAAGAAATACAAAAAGCTAGCCGGGCGAGGTGGCGGGCGCCTGTAGTCCCAGCTACTCGGGAGGCTGAGGCCGGAGAATGGCGTGAACCCGGGAGGCGGAGCTTGCAGTGAGCTGAGATCCGGCCACTGCACTCCAGCCTGGGTGACAGAGCGAGACTCCGTCTCAAAAAAAAAAAAAAAAAAGAAGAGACAGGGTTTTACCATGTTAGCCAGGATGGTCTTGATCTCCTGACATCACGATCCACCCGCCTCAGCCTCCCAAAGTGCTGGGATTATAGGCATGAGTCACCGCGCCCGGCCGAATATAACTATTTTTAAACTATTAATGTATGAGACACCACAGTTATTTTTATTAAATTGAAGTGCTTTGAAAATTTAAGAGGCTGGGCATGGTGGCTCACGCCTGTAATCCCAGCACTTTGGGAGGCCGAGGGAGGCAGATCATAAGGTCAAGAGTTCGAGACCAACCTGGCCACCACAGTGAAACCCTGTCTCTACTGAAAATAAAAAAATTAGCTGGGCATGGTGGTGCACATCTGTAGTCCCAGCTACTCAGAAGGCTGAGGCAGGAGAAACGCTTGAAACTGGGAGATGGAAGTTACAGTGAGCTGAGACTGCACCACTGCACTCCAGCCTGGGTGGAAAAGTGAAAGAACATCTCAAAAAAAAAAAAAAAAAAAAAAAAAAAAAAAAAGAAGAAGAAAATAAAATTTAAGGAGGGTGTTCACATTCTTTCATTCTTTGAGGTAGAGACAGGGAACATTTTTGAAATCTAGATAGGTTTCATGGAGAAACAGTATTTGATGTTGTGAGGTGATACACCTCCTTTGGGTATGTAAATTTGTACTTCTAAGATGATGAGGCGAAGACGGGAGAAACACCGCAGATAGATGGTATGAAATCTGGAAGTGAACTACAACTAGAGGTAAACAGACACGGAAAATTCTTGAGTTTTCAAGTCTGGTTAGCTTGGGAAAATGTTGGAGCCATACAAAAAAAAAAAAGGAGGAGGAAAGGAGAAAGGAGAAGTGGGAGAGAGGGTCAGTTTTGTTTTGTTTAGCTGAGTTTAAAATACCAGTAGTATAACCAAAATGGTCAAGAACAGGCAGCTGAAAACGATAATGTATAGACAAGTCTTAAAATCACACCTGGGAGGCTGGGCGCGGTGGCTCACGCCTGTAATCCCAGCACTTTGGGAGGCCGAGGCGGGCAGATCACGAGGTCAGGAGATCGAGACCATCCTGGCTAACATGGTGAAACCCCGTCTCTACTAAAAATGCAAAAAATTAGCCGGGCGAGGCGGCGGGCGCCTGTAGTCCCAGCTACTCGGGAGGCTGCGGCAGGAGAATGGCGTGAACCCGGGAGGCGGAGCTTGCAGTGAGCCGAGATCGCGCCACTGCACTCCAGCCTGGGCGACTAAGCGAGACTCTGTCTCAAAAAAAAAAAAAAAAAAAAAAAAATCACACCTGGGAGTAAAATGAACAGAGATGGTAGCCGTAATCATAAAATATATAAATGTAAATTGATTCTGTGTCTTATTTATCTCACCTCCCCAAAATAAATGACCAAACCCTTACCATTTGCCACACTTGCATGATATTGTCTTCTGATACAGAACAAATCACCCAAGGTTCATTAGGATTCCAGGAGAAATCAGATATCTTGGCAGTGTGACCACCATGAATAAACTGAAAGAGGGAAGAAAACAAAGATGTGAAACGCAGATAGAGGACATTAAATTACAGACTACTTCAGTACTGTCCAGTGCTTTTAACATACCAACAACTCTGGTGGCCCGTCTTCTGCATCTTCCGGGGATTGTTCTTCTCCAATTTTACTAGTACAAAAGCATAATTTTAAAAGTTAAAATAGATTTACCCCTAGTGACTACCTTTGCAAAGTGTAAATAAAGGAAATAAGTACGCAGACAGAGGAATGAACACAAGAATTACCTTAAATCCCAGACATTCAGTCTGCGATCTGTACCACTGGAAGCCAAAATAGTCTCATTGTGAGGTGACCACTGAACCTACACATAGGAATGAAGAAAACAGCAAAGCCATGAATTAGAAAACAAAGGGAAAAAATTCATAAAATATTTAACAATTTAAAAATTCTGTAAACAAAAGGGAAGAGGAAGCCAAAGTATTATAGATGCTACAGTTAAAATTAAGAGCTAAAGAATTTCTTTTACAGGCAGGAGTGGTGGCTCATATCTGTAATCCCAGCACTTTGGGAGGTGGGTGGATCACATGAGGTGAGTTCGAGACCAGCCTGACCAACATGGTGAAACCCTGTCTCTATTAAAAATACAAAAATTAGCTAGGTGTGGTGGCGGGCGCCTATAATCCCAGCTACTTGAGAAGCTGAGGCAGGAGGATTGCTTGAACCCAGGAGGCAGAGGTTGTAGTGAGCCGAGATCGTACCACTGCACTCCAGCCTGGGTGACAGAGACTCTGTCTCAAAAAAAAAAAAAAAATTTCTCGTACGATAACAACCCATTACTAGACATTACTAGACCCAGGATATAAGCTTTTGTTCCATTCCCACACCACCCCCTTGCACACTTTTTGAGATGAAGTCTTAGAGCTCTGTCACCCAGGCTGGAGTACAATGGCAGGATCTTGGTTCAATGCAACCTCCACCTCCCAGGTTCAAGTGACTCTCCCACCTCAGCCTCCCAGGTAGCTGGGATTACAGGTGCCTGCCACCACAGCCGGCAAATTTTTGTATCTGTGTAGAGATGGGGTTAGGCTGGTATCAAAAAAAGAGATGAAGCCTCACTATGTTGCTTCTAGGCTGTACTTGAACTCTTGGGCTCAAGGAACTTGCTGCCTCAACCTCCTTCGTAGCTGGAGTTGTGCACCATGTGCCCAGCATGATCTTATCTTTGGAAACATCAAATCTTGTCTATTCTTGTGGGGTGATCTCAGCTCCCAGCAATCTTTGCCTCCCACGTTCAAGCAATTCTCCTGCCTCAGCCTCCCGAGTAGCTGGGATTACAGGCGCACAGTACCACGCCTGGCTAATTTTTGTATTTTTAGTAGAGACGAGATTTCACCATGTTGGTCAGGGTGGTCTCAAACTCCTGACCTCGTGATCCACCTGCCTAGGCCTCCCAAAGTGCTGGGATTACAGGCATGAGCCATTGCACCCAGCCTACCTATTGTTTATTCTTATTGGCTAATTCTGGCCTCTACCCAAATGCAATCCAATTCTGACCTAAGAACTAAAGTACAGATGACATATACAATAACTATGTTCCTAAGTATTTACTATGAGTTCAGTGTTACACATAAGTCAGAACACCATCACAAGCAAAGCAAAGAGATAGGGTAAGGATAAAATGTTCACCAAGGCGGGCTTAAAAGTAGAAAATAGGAGACTAAGTATGTAGGAGTATGGTTCACCTAAAGCCCAGTTCAGATGCCACCTTCACACACCAGAATTAATCTTTACCACCCTCAGGTTCATAACACTTGACAAAATCTTCTATTATAGTAATTTCTAAACAAGCCCTCCCCCTCACTATAAAATTTTGGCTCGGTTGGGCGTGGTAGCTTATGCCTGTAATCCCAGCACTTTGGGAGGCCAAGGCAGGTGGATCATGGAGACCAGACTGGCCAACATGGTGAAACCCCATCTCTACTAAAAACACAAAAAATTAGTTGGGCATGGTGGCGGGCGCCTGAAATTCCAGCTACCCGGGAGGCTGAGGCAGGAGAATCACTTGAACCTGGGAGGTGAAGGTTGCAGTGAGCCGAGATTGCACCACTACAGTCCAGCCTGGCCAATAAGAGCAAAACTCCGTCCCCCCAGAAAAGGGGAGCTCCTTGACAGCAAAGGCTACATAATGTAATCTCTCATAGTGCCCTAGCAACAAGCTTTGAACACAGTGCAACAATTATTTCTTTTTTTAATTTTTGCAATCAGACCTTGGCGATGACCTTGAGCAGTAGGATATAAACTCCCACATGCTTAGTGTTCCAATAATGGAACACTAGGCATAAATGGTTTTAAACTGATGAGGCAGAAAATATGGAGCCAGAGGTTTAGGCTTAGATTGAAAAATCAACATATGTGGTATGCAATGAAGAATAAAGAATATATTGGAAGAAGGGAAGAGATCACTAAGTGTCAGAAAGAAGGCTGAAAAAATAATCAGGCACTAGTTTTCCTTTCTTTGTAAATTTTTATTAAAAAATAAAGAGACAGGGTTTTGCCATGTTGGCTAGGCTGGTCTCAAACTCCTGGCCTCAAGTAACCCACCCATCTCAGCCTCCTAAAGTGCTGGGATTACAGGTATGAATCATCACACCTGGCCTAGTTTTCTTAATATCTGATGAATGTAGGTGGTCAATAACCAGTTTGAGAAAGTATAGAGATAACAAAGAAATAACAATTCCCACAGAAAGTAGCATAGGAATATAGATTTCTATTTTTAGCAACAGCATAAAGCACATGTGTGCCCACTCACACATCCAGGTTTTTCTTAGAAATAACAAAAACAAAATTAGTAGCACTGGTTTCTCTTACCTGGAATATTTCATCCTTATGTGACTCAAAGGAATGCAACTTAAGTTTCAGATTTCTCAGATCCCACAAGGCAACAGTCTAGGTACAAAAAGAAAAACAAGAGTAATTCATTTTTTTTTTTTTTTTTTTTTGAGACGGAGTCTCGCTCCGTAGCCCAGGCTGGAGTGCAGTGGCCGGATCTCAGCTCACTGCAAGCTCCGCCTCCCGGGCTTACGCCATTCTCCTGCCTCAGCCTTCCCGAGTAGCTGGGACTACAAGCGCCCGCCACTGCGCCCGGCTAGTTTTTTGTATTTTTTAGTAGAGACGGGGTTTCACCATGTTAGCCAGGATGGTCTCGATCTCCTGACCTCGTGATCCGCCCGTCTCGGCCTCCCAAAGTGCTGGGATTACAGGCTTGAGCCACCGCGCCCGGCCAGTAATTCATTTTTTAAGATAAGAAAAAAAAATACTGTAAGTAAAATTTCTGCAATTCAAAAAAAGCTAGAGAAATTAAATTGTTTTCTATTAAAATAAATGAAACTGACCTTGTCAGCTGATCCTGTGGCAAGAATGAACTCACTATAAGGATTGAAAGAAAGGCAGTTCACTTCAGCAGTGTGAGCGTCGACTGAGTGGCTTGGTTTGGAAGTATTGTTTGAACGAGTATCCCAACTTCAGTGGAAAAAAAAAAAAAGGAAAAAAACCCTTGAAATGGTAACTAAACATAAAACTTAGACAAGATATTAAGTAAAAACCCTGAATGGATTCTACTCACATCATAAGTTTCTGATCATCAGCAACTGACCCAAACAGAGACTCATGGAGCAGATGCCAGGAAACATCTTCTACTACTGCCGTATGCCCTGTAAAGATGGTCTTTGCATCCACCACTTTTCCCTCCTTTGGAACGGCACTGATGTCCCACAGGCAGATGGTCTTAAATGTAAAATTAAACCATTATATAAATGGAAGATTCTCACCTCCCCACACACCCCAAAAAAGAAACCAACTGGTAACTAGCCCAGATTTGCTTCAAAATGGGAAGGATACGCACGTGGTCATCTGAAGCACTAAGTAAGTGCCCACTGAGATTTGGGTTCCAAGAAAGCCCATAGCCTTCCTTTTGATGTCCACGGAGACGCAAGTCTGGGTTGCACTCTCCAGAAGGATCTGCAAAGTGACAGACACATCAAGACTACCCAGTCCACTGGTTCTCTGGGCCTACTGAGCATAACGGAATTTTAATCAAGATGTCTAAAAGCTCTTAACATTTATCAATGATATAGGAACCATTATCACCAAACAGATAATGCTTAAACAGCACCAGTATTTTGTTCTATGTAAAAAGGCATTATTTTTTCATGTAGGCAAAATGAAGAAAAACATACACACATCAATACAAGTCACAAGATGTTAAAATTACACAGAGTAACATGCAATTAAACTCAGAGTGAGTGGAACCATGTGTTCCCATAGTGACTCATTTGTATTTGAATAGAAAGGGGCACGTACCTGGTTTAGAAGGATGTTTTGTATAGTCAAAGACAAGAACATCACTGGAAGGAGTCTTTGTTGCGATGATACAAGGGTTCTGGGGCATATAACGGGCCCTGTTTACTTCTCCTTCATGGTTGATCTTGATTTCTATTTCAATTTTTCCACTAACTGAACCAAAACCTCCAAATTCTGTAAATAAATTAATTGCAAATGAGGACAAAACAAGAGCTACTCTAGGGTACCCAGAGTATAAAAACACAGGCAAGGATTTTTTTTCCTTAGGAACAAACTGGCATAATACTAGATATTATCTATACATTTGCTAGCACTATAAAGTGCTTTCCTACCCCTGTGATTCCAGGTAGTTAAATACCTAATAAGAAATACAGTCAGCCCTCCATATCAGTGGGTTCTTCATCCATGAATTCAACTAATCATTAAGTGAAAATATTCAGAAAAACAATGCATGTATTGAACACATACAGATTTCCCCCTCATCATTATTCCCTGAACAATACAGCCTATTTATATAACATTTACATTGTATTCGGTATTATAGATAATCTAGAGACATTTTAAAGTATATGAGAAGATCTGCATAGGTTATGTGCAAACATTATGCCATGCTGTATCAGAAACTTCAGCATCTGTGAATTTTGGTATCTGAAGGTGGTCTTGGAAACAATTCCCCACGGATTCTGAGAGATGGCTGTATTATATTACTGTCTGAAGTTAAGGAAAACTAGAATTCTACTGATGTAGGGTCCAGCCCTACAGGGCTTAGCGGGTATTCTCCCCGTGTGCGGAGACGAGAGATTGTAAGAAATAAAGACACAAGACAAAAGAGATAAAGAGAAAACAGTTGGGCCTGGAGAACCACTACCACCAAGACCTGGAGATCGGTAGTGGCCCCGAATGGCTAAATGCGCTGATAATTTATTGCATACAAGACAAGGGGGCAGGGTAAGGAGGGTGAGTCGTCCAAGTGATTGATAAGGTCAAGCAAGTCACATTATCACGAGACAGGGGATCCTTCACTTTTAGGTAGCTGAATCTGAGGGAAGGCAGCATACCTCACCGTTTCCTTCTATGCACTTATCAGAAAGATCAGACTTTAAGACTTTCACTATTTCTTCTACTGCTATTTTCTAAGAACCTCAAAGAGGAATCAGGAGTAAGGGAGGAACATGAAAGTGGACAAGGAGCGTGACCACCGAAGCATAGCACCACAGGGAGGGGTTTAGGCCTCTGGATGACTGCAGGCAGGCCTGGATAATATCCAGCCTCCCACAAGAAGCTGGTGGAGCAGAGTGTTCCCTGACTCCTCCAAGGAAAGGGAGGCTCCCTTTCACGGTCTGCTAAGTAATGGGTGCCTTCCTAGGCACTGGCGTTACCACTTGACCAAGGAGCCCTCAAGCGGCCCTTATGTGGGCCTGACAGAGGGCTCACCTCTTGCCTTCTAGCTCACTTCTCAAAATGTCCCTTCAGCACCTGACCCTATACCCACCAGTTATTCCTTGGTTATATTAGTAATACAACAAGGAGTAATATTAAAAGTTGATGATTAATAATGATTATACCAATGACTGATAATGTCCAAGATCATCTCTATATCTACTTTGTATTATAACTATTCTTTATTTTAACTATTTTCTTTATTATACTGAAACAGTTTGTGCCTTCAGTCACTTGTCTCGGCACCTGGGTTATCCTTTGCCCACATACTTCAAAAACAGATCTTAATGAAGTTTTCAAATTTCAAAGTACAAATAAGTATGCCGAATAAACAAAACCAATGCTACTACTATAATGAATATTAAGTATACAATGTGCTAAACACTGAAGTGCTCTTCTTGCATCGCTTGTCTGAAGCTCTAGTTTGGGATGAATGTTCTGAAATACCATCATGCAGTTTATCTTCTCCTTACAGTGTTTCTTTTATTTCAGTGAGGAAAAACAGAGCCACAGCAGCCAGTTCCATTTTGCTACACCCACTTACACACGCCAACCAAAGTCCCTGGTTGAAATAAACCAGGTAGGCAACAACTAGATGAAAACATTTTTTATTCACACATGACTACTATATGCACTTAGAGAGTTCTCTCAAGTACCATTATAATATGTATAACAATATAATGTGTGATTATGTAAATCTTGGCAAAGCAATATATAAACAAAGGTAGTTAATGATCAAAGAGTAATAGAAGGCAGCATGATATGGTTGCAAAAGTTCCAAAGTAAGAGTCAGACCCAGGTCCCTAAGTGGCTCTGTCACTTACTTAGTTTGGTGATCCAGGGAAGGCCTTCAGTTTCTGAGCCTCAAATACCTTATCCACAAAGCAAAGAAGTTGTGAGAGAGGGCCGGGCGCGGTGGCTCAAGCCTGTAATCCCAGCACTTTGGGAGGCCGAGACGGGCGGATCACGAGGTCAGGAGATCGAGACCATCCTGGCGAACACGGTGAAACCCC
>NC_037668.1:60221195-60261306 GCF_003255815.1 Theropithecus gelada | reverse complement strand
AAAAAAAAAAAAAAAAAAAAAAAAAAAAAAAAAAAAAAAAAAAAAAAAAGAAGTTGTGAGAGTAACTTAAAAATAAATAAAAATATTCTGTCAATCGCATTGCTATGCAGTGCTATTCTTTTTTTTCTTTTTCTTTTTTTTTAGACAGGGTCTTGCTCTGTCATCCAGACTGGAGTGCAGTGGCGCAATCTTGGCTCACTGCAACCTCTGCCTCCTGGGTTCAAGCGATTCTCCTGCTTCAGCCCCCCAAGTAGCTGGGACTGCCGCCATGTGCCACCACGCCCAGGTAATTTTTATATTTTTAGTAGAGATGGGGTTTCATCACGGTAGCCAAACTGGTCTTAAACTCTTGACCTCAGATAATCTATCCGCTTCATTCTCCCAAAGTGCTGGGATTACATGAGAGAGCCACTGGGCCGGGCCTAGTGTTATTCTTTGAAGGACAAACATCTTTTCAGAAGGCAAAGACATACATGGGTGGTATGGCTGGCATATTAGATAACTTTCAACTTCAAAATAACTTTTGAAAAGCAAACGTTTCACACAGGCTAAAAACCTAAAAATAAAAATTCAAGATAGATTCTAAAGGAGAAAAAAATCCCACATTAAACTAATTTTTCCCATAACTCCAGCCCACAAGCATCTACAATCTATGAAAAAACAAGGCATAAATGGTATGTATCTCAAGAAACTTCAGTCTAAGTACAGGCACAGCTCGTTTTATGTGCATCACAGATATGTTTTTTCCCCAATTGAAGGTTACAGCAACCCTGCATTGAGTAAGTCTATTAGTGCCATTTTCCCAACATGTGTTCAGTTGGTGCCTCTGGGTCAGCATTTTTTTTTTTAGCAATGAAGTATTTCCAAATTAAGGTATGTACATTGTTTTTTAGGCATAATGCTATTGCACGCTTAGGAGACTACAGTAAAATGTAAACATACAAAAAATCTGTGTGGTTTGCTTTATATATTTGCTTTACTGCAGTGATTTGGAACTGAATCCTCATCATATCTCCAATGACACCCCCCTCAAAAAAGTGGCTGGGCATAGTGGCTCACATCTGTAATCCCAGCACTTTGGGAGGCCGAGATGGGTGGATCACGAGGTCAGGAGTTCGACACCAGCATGGCCAATATGGCAAAACCCCTTCTCTACTAAAAATACAAAAATTAGCTGGGCGTGGTGGCACGTGCCTATAGTCCCAGCTGCTCTGGAGGCTGAGGCAGGAGAATCGCTTGAACTCAGGAGGCAGAGGTTGCACTGAGCCAAGATTGCGCCACTACGCTACAGTTTGGGCGACAGAGAGAAACTCTGTCTCAGAAAAAACAAACAAACAAACAAAAAAAACCGATAGCTGCCAGAAAAGAGGCACCAATAACAAAGGGGAAGCCACAGCTGGCACAGAGCCCATGAAGCAAGGGGTAACCACTACATAACGTTGGTTATTTCAGTATCGGGCATATATTAAACATAGGCCTCCTTCACCATAAACAAAACTACAGTAGTAAGAACTTAGTGTATTCAAAATTGAAAACTGGGCTGGCCCAATGTTACTGGGTTATCAGAACTTATTATATCAGTGTTACCAAAGTTGCACATACCCCTCAATGTTAAATTTGACAGGGTTCAGGAGATCAAGACTATCCTGGCTAACACAGTGAAACCCCATCTCTACTAAAAATACAAAAACAATTAGCTGGGCATGGTGGCAGGCACCTGTACTCCCAGCTACTCAGGAGGTTGAGGCAGAATGGCGTGAACCCGGGAGGTGGAGCTTGCAGTAAGCCGAGATCGCGCCACTGTACTCCAGCCTGAGCGACAGAGCTAGACTCCATTTCCAAAAAAAAAAGGTAAATAAAAAATAAAAAATTGACAGGATTAGAAAAATAAATGTAAATTGCATTTAAAAAACACTTCAGGGGCTGACTGCGGTGGCACATGACTATAATCCTAACTGCTTGGGAGGCTGAGAATGCAGTAAGCTGTGATCACACCACTGCATTCCAGCCTGGGCAACAGAGTGAGACCTCTGTCTGAAAAAATACACATATAGTAATATAAATAAATAGGTGTTGAAACTGGTATGTGAAAAGGCCAATCTGAAGTAGAAAAGAAAGGCTGAGGTATCAACTTGCCTTCCTATTTTGCTGGCTTCTCTCCATATAAATAATATTAAAACAAACATGAGGTATAACATGATATAGTAAAGGTGCACAAGTTGTTGTAGTTTGATGAATTTTTACATATGTACGCAACAGGTCAAAATATAAAACATTCCCATCCCAGAAGGTATGAACGGTGTCTTCCCAGTCAATACTATGTCCTCAAACAAGGTAACTACCATATGAATTTTACCATTGAGCCACTTTTTGAGCCCATGAACCTTACAACTAAGAATACCAGCTTCAGTAAAATATATAATAATTTATTATAAACTTGGACTAAAGACCAGAGACATCACTTATTTTTATTTTTTCTGAGAATGTGTCTTGCTCATTAACCAGGCTGGAGTGCAGTAGTAGCGCAATCTCGGCTCACTGCAACCTCCGCCTCCCGGGTTCAAGCCATTCTACTGCCTCAGCCTTCCAAGTAGCTGGGACTACAGGCACGTACCACCACGTCCAGCTAATTTTTTGTATTTTTAGTAGAGATGGGGTTTTACCATGTTGGCCAGGCTTGTCTTGAACTCCTGACCTCGTGATCCACATGCCTCAGCCTCCCAAAGTGCTGGAATTACAGATGCCAGCCACTGCGCCTGGGCGAGATACCAGTTTCTTAAAAAACAAAACTAGGCTGGGCATGCTGGCTCACGCCTATAATCCCAGCACTCTGGGAGGCTGACGCGGGTGGATCATGAGATCAGGAGTTTGACACCAACCTGGCCAATATAGTGAAACCCCATCCCTACAAAAAATACAAAATAAGCCGGGCACGGTGGTGCACGCCTGTAATCCCAGCTACTCAGGAGGATGAGGCAGGAGAATCGCTTGAACCCAGGGGGCAGAGGTTGCCGTGAGCCAAGATCGCCACACTGCACTCCAGCCTGGGCGACAGAGCGAGACTGTCTCAAAAAAAAAAAAAAAAAAGAAAGAAAGAAAGATAAAAAGTGGGCAAAGGACATGAACAGACACTTCTCAAAAGAAGACATATAAGTGGACAATGAATGTGGAAAAAAAGATCAACATCACCATTTATCAGAGAAATGCAAATCAAAACAGATAGATGCCTCTCACACCAGTCAGAATGGCTATTAAAAAGTCAAAAAATAACATGGTGAGGCTGCAGAGAAAAGGGAACACTTAGACACTACTGGTGGGAATGCAAATTAGTTCAGCAACTGTGAAAAGCAGTCTGTGGAGATTTCTCAAAGAACTAAAAATAGGGCCAGGCATGGTGGCTCACGCCTATAATCCCAGCACTTTGGGAGGCTGACGCAGGTGGACCACCTGAGGTTGGGAGTTTGAGACCAGCCTGACCAATATGGAGAAACTCTGTCTCTACTAAAAATATAAAATTAGCCGGGTGTGGTGGGGCATGCCTGTAATCCCAGATACTCGGGGAGCTGAGGCAGAAGAACTGCTTGAACTTCGGAGGCGGAGACTGCAGTGAGCCGAGATCACACCACTTACTTTACTCCAGCAACAAGAGTGAAACTCCGTCTCAAAAACAAAAAAAACACAAAAAAACCACAAAGAACTAAAAATAGAACTACCATTCAACCCAGCAATCCCATTACTGGGTATATACCCAAAATAAAAGAAATCGTTCTACCAAAAAGACACATGCACTTGTTATGTTCACTGTAGCATTATACACAATAGCAAAGATACGGAATCAACCCAAGTGTCCATCAATGGTTGACTGAATACAAAAAATTTTTTTGGCTTAGTGGCTCAGGCCTATAAGCCCAGAACTTCGGGAGGCCAAAGTGGGTGAACTGCATGAGCCCAGGAGTTTTCAGACTAGCCTGGGCAATGTGGTGAGACCCACTCCTCCACAAAAAATACAATGGAAATCGGCTGGGCATGGTGGCGCATGCCTGCAATCCCAGCTACTCAGGATGCTGAGGCAGGAGGATTGCTTGAGCCCAGGAAGCAGAGGCTGCAGTGAGCCGAGACTGTGCGACTGCACTCCAGCCTGGGTGACGAAGCAAGACTCTGCCTCAAAATAACAACAAAAACTCAATCATTTAGGAAAAAAAGGCTGGATTCTGATTCCATACCAAATACCAGAACAGTAAGTTTTTTGTTTTTTGTTTTTTTTTTTTTTTTTGAGACGGAGTCTTGCTCTGTAGCCCGGGCTGGAGTGCAGTGGCCGGATCTCAGCTCACTGCAAGCTCCGCCTCCCGGGTTTGCGCCATTCTCCTGCCTCAGCCTCCGGAGTAGCTCGGACTACAGGCGCCCGCCACCTCGCCCGGCTAGTTTTTTGTATTTTTAGTAGAGACGGGGTTTCACTGTGTTAGCCAGGATGGTCTCGATCTCCTGACCTCGTGATCCGCCCGTCTCGGCCTCCCAAAGTGCTGGGATTACAGGCTTGAGCCACCGCGCCCGGCCAGAACAGTAAGTTTTAATGGCCCAAACATAAAAGTCCCAGAAGACAACAATAGATGAATACATACTTTATGAAATCATTGAATGGGGAGGTCTGAGGTGGAAAGATTGAGGCCAGAGTTGAAGATCAGCCTGAGCAACATAGTGACACGCCATTTCTTAAAAAAAAATTAAATTATCTGGATGTAGTGGCGGGTGCCTGTAATTCCAGCTACTTGGGAGGCTGAGGCAGGAGAATAGCTTGAACCCGGGTGGCGGTGGTCACAGTGAGCAGAGATTGCGCCACTGTACTACAGCCTGGGCGGCAGAGCCAGACTCCGACTCAAAAAAAATAAAATAAAATAAAAATAAATAAAAAATCCAGGTATGGTGGTGTACGTCTATAGCCAGAGCTACTTGGGAGGCATAGGTGGGAGGATCATTTGAGCCCATAAGGAGGCTGCAGTCAGCTAAGATCATGCCAGCGCACTCCAGCCTGGATGACAGAGCAAGGCCCCATTAAAAAAGCAACTTACAGCCTCTAATCAATAACAGGACTAAAGATTTTAGGTTAAACTAGAAAATGATCTGCACCTATTTATTGGGTGGAGAGGTACGAAGAGATACTCAAAAGGAAATATGGGCAAAAGACATAAATAAGCAGCTCAAGGGAAATATGAAGTAAGCTCAACATCACAAATAAAAAAAGCAATGTAAACTGAGAATGAGTTCTATTGAGTCCAGTGTTGGCAAGGGCATGGAGAAACAGACATAAATACATACACTGTTGTGGGACTTCAAATCTTTTTTTGGAGTGCAACTTAGCAGCATCAATTATATTAAAAAATGGTCCTGGCCCTTTGATACAACATTCTACTTAGAGAGTATTTCTATAGCAAAACTATGCTTTTGAAGTCAAAAAATTAGAAACCATCTAAATGTCAATCAATAAGGAATCATTATGGTCTACTATATAGCCATCGAAAGGAAGTAGGTGACCTTATATTATATATAATTGCTTATATTAGGCCACAAAAGCAAATTCTGAACCTATATTGCATATTCTATACTTGGCATACAAAACTACTCAACATATTTGTTTAATGAGTGATCCAATACACAGGATAAATCCTTTAGAAAACAATACATCACAATACATCAAGTGATATCCAGGGGAAAAGTTTTTGTTTTGTTTTTTGAGATGGAGTTTCCCCTTTTTATTTGCCCAGGCTGGAGTGCAATAGTGAGATCTTGGCTCACTGCTATCTCTGCCTCCTGAGTTCAAGTGATGCCATCTTGCCTCAGCCTCCTGAGTAGCTGGGTTCTTACAGGTGCATGCCACCACGCGTGGCTAATTTTTTATTTTTAGTAGAGACAGGGTTTCACTATGTTGGGCCAGGCTGGTCTCGAAGTTCTGACCTCAAGTGATCCACCGGTCTCAGCCTTCCAAAGTGCTGGGATTACAGGCGTGAGTCACTGCACCTGGCTGGGGAAAGGTTTATTATATGGAAGAAGGGGTGTGTTTTTAACATTATGTGTAAAATTATATATACAATTATATATATATTACAAAATTATAAAATATATAAATCATATGTATATTTTATCAAATTATATAATTATATAATTTTACACACAAACACAATATATATACACACACATATATGTAGTTTTACAATTTATCACACTACCAATTAGAGTATTTGTGCCTAAGTAACAGCAAGAACAAAAGGCAGGAGGATCATTTGAGGTCAGGAGTTCAAGACCAGCCTGACCAACATGATGAAACCTTGTCTCTACTAAAAATATAAAAATTAGCCAGGGATGGCGGTGCATGCCTGTAGTCCCAGCTATTTAGGAGGCTGAGGCAGGAGACTCGCTTGAACCTGGGAGGCGGAGGTCGCAGTGAGCCAAGATCGCACCACTGCACTCCAGCCTGGGTGGCAGAGCAAGACTCCATCTCCAAAAAAAAGGGGAAAGAGTAAGCATGTCATGATCAGTTAAACCCTTAGGTTATGGCCTAAAAATAGGATATAATGAAACAACTCATTGGAACTTAGTTTCTATACATATAGGGAGTGCCATGGTTAAGTCATTTCTACCACTTTAAACCTAGAAAGGGTAATTTAAGTTAGTGTTTCTCAACCTTTTTTTTCATTACTGCTCCTCTAAGAAATCTTTTAAGAACTACCCCTTCCCCACCAGTCCCACGAAATTTTAATACCATAGATATCCTATGTACTTTGTGCATATCTGTGCTTTAGACAATCAACCAGTAAGATTATTTACACCTACTCACACACACAAACCAATTTTCACCTCTTTAGGGGTAGTTATCTCCCATCTTAAGAATGTACAGCAATATGGACGGGCGCGGTGACTCAAGCCTGTAATTCCAGCACTCTGGGAGGCTGAGGTGGGTGGATCACATGAGGTCAGGAGTTCAAGAGCAGCCTGGCCAACTTGGTGAAACCCTGTCTTTACTAAAAATACAAAAACTAGCTAGGCGTGGTGGCAGGTGCCTGTAATCCCAGCTACTCAGGAGGATGAGGCAAGAGAATCGCTTGAACCTGGGAGGCAGAGGTTGCAGTGAGTGAGGATCACGCCACTACACTCCAACCTAGGCAACAGAGCGAGATTCTGAACAAAAAAATAAAAAATAAATCAAGAATGTACAGCAGGCCTGGCGCGGTGGCTCACGCCTGTAATCCCAGCACTTTGGGAGGCCGAGGCGGGCGGATCACAAGGTCAGGAGATCGAGACCATGGTGAAACCCCGTCTCTACTAAAAATACAAAAAATTAGCCGGGCGCGGTGGCAGGTGCCTATAGTCCCAGCTACTTGGGAGGCTGAGGCAGGAGAATGGCAGGAACCCGGGAGGCGGAGCTTGCAGTGAGCCGAGATCGCGCCACTGCACTCCAGCCAGGGGGACAGAGCAAGACTCCATCTCAAAAAAAAAAAAAAAAAAAAAAGAAAAGAGTGTACAGCAATAATATATAGTATATTTCTGCTTCTTTCAATTGCAGAAATCCTCCCCACCAGCACCAGCTGAGAAAAGTTTATTGTGAAGGTACAGAACCAAGGATGTGTTAAATATTTCTTCTGATATCGACAACTCTAATATAAATATCTACCATTGCAAACTCAGGCTTTCCTCAAGCTTAAATATTGTTTCTAAAGTCACAGTTTATCAAACTGGATATAACTTTTATAATTCAAAAACATAAAAAGATTATGACCCACACATCTTTACTTCTTTCACGTTTAAGATTCCTACCTCCTTTCTCACTGTCGTAGTGTGACGCATCAAACTGAGCATCATCATTAGGGAGTTGCACACTGGCTATAACAAGATGGTTTTGTTCATCCGATGTGTGTGTCCCCAGGACAAGTCGATGAATGCTGAAATCCTTCCCTTCCGGTCTGTAACGGCAACATATGGTCACTATTCAAATTAGTAACATCAGGAGACCGCGAGGTCAACAATATACGTGTACGTAAAAGTCACTACTACACAATCAGGTTTTAAGAGAGGGGAAAAGTCATTAAGAGTCTTTTCTTCTCTCTCTCTCTTTTTTTTTTTTTAAATAAATAGTCTCACTCCTTCGCCCAAGCTGGAATGGAGTGGTGCGATCTTGGCTCACTTCAACCTCTGGCTCTTGGGTTCAAGTGATTCTCACACCTCAGCCTTCCTAGTAGCCGGGACTACAGGAACCCGCCACCATGCCTGGCTAATTTTTGTATTTTTAGTAGATACGGGATTTCACCATGTTGGCCAGGCTGGTCTCGAACTCCTGGCCTCAAATTTTCCACCCACCTCAGCCTCCCAACGTGCAGCAATTACAGGCAAGAGTCACCGTGCCTGGCCAAGAGCCACATTTTCTACTTAATTACTCTGGAGAAAAAGTAAAACGTTTAATGGAATAAAATGGGAATTAACTACTCACTCACTACCAACAGGTTGGAGGGAAAGCAAACCATTGTTGGGTATGCTAATAATTTTGCTCACTAAAATTTTTCATTGAAAAAAGGGGAAAGGGTGCAAAGAAATTGAAAAGAAAAAAATGAAAAAAGGGAAAGAAGAGGAAATAACATTAAGTAAACCAATTTACCAAATATTTACTAACTGCCTAATCAATGGACACATGGCTCCAAACGTAATGTAAGTACAAAGAAGATCACGACACAATTCCTGACCTCAAAAAAACCTGCGGCTGGGCTAGGCACGGCGGCTCACGCCTGTAATCCCAGCACTTTGGGAGGCCGAAGAAGGTGGATCACCTGAGGTCAGGAGTTCCAGACCAGCCTGACCAATATGGTGAAATCCCATCTCTACTAAATACAAAATTTAGCTAGGCATGGTGGCAGGTGCCTGTAATCCCAGCTACTCAGGAGGATGAGGCAAGAGAATCGTTACTAAAATACTACTAAATTAGCTGTGTGTAGTGGCGGTGACTATAGTCCCAGCTACTAGGGAGGGTGAGACAGAAGAACTGCTTGAACCTAGGAGTTAGAGGTTGTAGCGAGCCAAGATGGCGCCACTGCACTCCAGCCTGGGCAAAAGAACAAGATTCTGTGTCAAAAAACAAAACAAAACAAAAAACAAACAATCGGCAGCTGGCTAATCCCAGCTACTCGGGAGGCTGAGGCACAAGAATTGCTTGAACCTGAAAGGTGGAGGCTGCAGTGAGCAGAGATCGTGCCACTGCACTCCAGCCTGGGTGACACAGAAAGACTGCCTCCTGTCTCAAAAAAACAAAAACAAAAACAAAAAACCAAAGAAAGAAAGAAAAGAATGAAAAGGAAAGGAAGAAAATTAAACAACGTGCCTAAGATCACACAGCTACTAAGTAACAGAAGTATGCTGAAGTCCAAATCTGACTTCTGATATGGGAGAGCACAGTGGGAGAGAAGGCCAATTAAAATGGACTTTATTTAGTGTCCTGAATGCCGTCTTAAGGCATTCTGGACTCCATACTGGGTCAAGGGCATCCACATCATCTGGGAACTTGTTAGAATGCAAATTCTCACATCTACTCCAGACCCATTGAATCAGCAACTCTAGAAGGTGGGGCACAACTATCTATCTCACAATACCTCCAGCTGATTACAATGCATATAAAATTTTGAGAACCCCTGGTCTAGATGGGAAAGATCCTACACAAGCAGAATTCATTGGGGTTTATAAATTGACTGCCTATAAAATGGAGAAAGGTTAAATGTCAAACCAAAGCCAATTATGATGAAAAGAAACAGGAACAGTAGGAGAGAAAGTTGGGGTAAGGCCTTCATAGAAGGAGTAATTCCATTTACAACATGTCAAACTGAGGAAGCCAGTAAGATATACCAGGGAAGATACTGGCAGGCAGAAGAAAAATCAGGAAAAGCTCCAGAGAAATTAGGTCTAAAGATATCAATAGGAATTCTTCTGCACAGATGTCACAGGCAAAGCTTTGAGAGCATCTACCTTACACTGAAAAGAGGGATATGAACAGAAAATTGTAATTACCTGTATGTAGACGGTTAGACAAAGAACCAGAAAAAGAATGAAGGAGAAGACAGTGTTACAGAACTACAATTGTGGTTTTTCTTTTCTTTTTTTTTTTTTTTTTTTTTTTTTTGAGACGGAGTCTCGCTGTGTCACCCAGGCTGGAGTGCAGTGGCCGGATCTCAGCTCACTGCAAGCTCCGCCTCCCGGGTTTTACGCCATTCTCCTGCCTCAGCCTCCGAGTAGCTGGGACTACAGGCGCCCGCCACCACGCCCGGCTAGTTTTTTGTATTTTTAGTAGAGACGGGGTTTCACCATGTTAGCCAGGATGGTCTCGATCTCCTGACCTCGTGATCCACCCGCCTCGGCCTCCCAAAGTGCTGGGATTACAGGTTTGAGCCACCGCGCCCGGCCAAGGTTTTTCTTTTCTTAAAAGGGGGAAATGGATATGAATAAACACCAGAAAAAGAACACACACAAAAGTAAACACTGCATCAGGGCTGCTTGCTTGTAAGCAATCCTTATCTTAAAAAACAACAAGGCCAAGGTGGCTCATGCCTGTAATCCCAGCACTTTGGGAGGCCAAAGTGTGAGGATCACTAGAGCCCAGAAGTTAAAGAACAGCCTAGGCAACATAGCAAAAAATTTTTCAAAAATTAGCTAGGCGTGGTAGCGTGTGCCTGTAGTCTCAACTATTCCAGAGGCTGAGGCAGAAGGATCCCCTGGCCCAGAAGGTCAAGGCTGCAGGGAACTCTGTGCCACTGTAACCCAGTCTGCGCAACAGAGCAAGATCCTGTCTCAAAACAATTTTCGGCCAGGTGCAGTGGCTCACGCCTGTAATCACAGCACTCTGGGAGGCTGAGGCAGGTGGATCACCCGAGGTCAGGAATTTGAGACCAGCCTGGACAACATGGTGAAACCCCCTCTACTAAAAATACAAAAAATTAGCTGGGCATGGTGGCGGGTGCCTGTAATCCCAGCTACTTGGGAGACCGGGGGAGGAGAATCGCTTGAACCCGGGAGGCGGAGGTTGCAGTGATCTGAGATCGTGCCACTCCACTACAGTATGGGTAACAAGAGTGAAACTCCGTCCTTCGTGTCAAAACAACAACAAAAAACCAATTCTCACATTATTTATATAGATTTGCTAATGCAGAAAACTACTAAGATGACAGCACAGATTTCAGCTTTGGGGAATTAAGTCTTTAATTCTTGCTTTCGAAACCTAGCTAGTCAGGCCGGGTGCGGTGGCTCAAGCCTGTAATCCCAGCACTTTGGGAGGCCGAGACGGGTGGATCACGAGGTCAGGAGATCGAGACCATCCTGCCTAACACGGTGAAACCCCGTCTCTACTAAAAAAATACAAAAAAGTAGCCGGGCGAGGTGGCGGGTGCCTGTAGTCCCAGCTACTCGGGAGGCTGAGGCAGGAGAATGGCGTAAACCCGGGAGGCAGAGCTTGCAGTGAGCTGAGATCTGGCCACTGCACTCCAGCCTGGGCGACAGAGCAGACTCCGTCTCAAAAAAAAAAAAAAAGGAAACCTAGCTAGTCATTCTATTACTTGGGAAGTTTCTGAAGAGTAGTGGTTCTAGAATGTTTAGTAGGTATGGGGTGGCCAATATTTGTGATCCACTAGTCCAATAAGCACAATTTAGCATATGACTATAGTAAATCTGGAATCGCCATTCAAGTACATTTCTCATTAAGTACTCTGCCACAAGGTCTTTGAGACAGGGTGGCACTCCGTAGCTCAGGCTGGAGTGCAGTAGTAGGATCACAGCTCAATACAGCCTTGACCTCCCAAGGCTCAGGTGATCCTCCTGCCTCAGCCCCCGCCGAGGAGCTGGGACTACAGGTACACACCACCATGCCCGGATAATATGTGTAATTTTAGTAGAGACGGAATTTTCACCATGTTGCCCAGGCTAGTCTTGAACTACTGGCCTAAAGCAATCTGCCTGCCTCAGCCTCCCAAAGTGCTGGGATTACACGTGTGAGCCACCATGCCCAGCTCACAAGCTCTTAAATGGTTTGAATTACCACTGAAAACTCTTGACAGAAATGATTCCAATTATCCTGAATTCCCCAAGCAATTCTGATGATCAACTGAATGTGGGAACTCCTGGTCATGATAAAGAAGCTTCTGGGCTGGGCACAGTCGCTCACGCCTGTAATCCCAGCACTTTAGGAGGCCGAGGTGGGTGGATCACGAGGTCAGGAGATCGAGACCATCCTGGCTAACACAGTGAAACCCCATCTCTACCAAAAATACAAAAAATTAGCCGGGCATAGTGGCGGGCGCCTGTAGTCCCAGCTACTTGGGAGGTTGAGGCAGGAGAATGGCGTGAACCTGGGAGGCGGAGCTTGCAGTGAGCGGAAATCGCGGCCTGGGCAACAGAGTGAGACTCTGTCTCAAAAAAACAAATGAGTTTTACTCCAACTGTTGTTGGAGCAAAAATGTAGTAAAACTGTTTCTTGCATTGTTGGGCAGTGGTAAAAACATTTAACTGTAAAAAAAAAACCCAAAAGCTTCTAACTCCAAATTTCTAGTCTTTTACTATGGTTTTGTGTAACATCCCTAGGACAGATTTCTCTAGTTTTCCTTATGCCACTGTAAAGGTAGCAGCCTCATTCTTAGATTACTAGTATAATTTCTGCCAAATTTCTATTATTTGTTGAGCTGAACCATAGTCTAATAACATTTTGCAATTATCTTGACTTTTAAAGATCTGAGTTTTGAAGGAATTTAGTTACTTAGCACACAATCGCTTTTGAATGTTATTCGGAAAACTCAGGTAGTTTTGTAACAGAAAATCCATTATTTCAAATGGCGCAATGGTCTTGTTAAAACTTTATGTTAGTATCATCTAAATTTCTTCCTCTTTGTTTTCTGCATTGTCATTTCTTCCTAGAAGCCTTTCCTGATACTCCAATTGGGCAAATTTTCCTTCCTCTGATAATTTTCTGTGCCACTTTTATGCTAATTATAACTAATTTGGATCCCCTGAAATGTGGCACCTAATACAGCCCAATAAATGCAAACTAAATATTTTATCCCCTCTATCAGAGATAAGCTGCATGTAAAAAACATGGGATTAATCTTTATAGCGCTCACTATGCCCAAACCCCTTATAAAGAAAACCATTCCACTTTCAGGTGTTTTCTAGGTACCCTAATTATCTCTCTACAACTGCTGTCATCATATATAATTATTAGTCTGTATCTGCCACTTCAACTAGACAATGTGCTCCCTGAAGGCAGGTACCATGACATACTATGAGAATTCAAACTAAGTTTTGTTGAGACCAGATTCAGTGGCTCACGCCTGTAATCCCAGCACTTTGGGAGGCAGAGGCGGGTGGATCACCACAGGTCAGGGGGTTGGAAACCAGCCTGTCCAACATGGTGAAATTGCGTCTCTACTTAAAATACAAAAAAAATTAGCCAGGCGTGGTGGCAGGTGCCTGTAATCCCAGCTATTTGGGAGGGCCGAGGCAGGAAAATCGCTGAAATCTGCGAGGCAGAGGTTGCAGTGAGCCGAGCTCGCGCCACTGCACTCCAGCCTGGGCAACAGAGTGAGACTCCGTCTCAAAAAGAAAAAAAAAAAAGTTTTGTTGTAAGGACTGGACTCACGGTAATACTTTTTTCTTTTATGGGGTGGGGGGGCGGTAGAGACGGGGGTCTATGCTCCCAGGGCTGGTCTCCAACACCTGGCCTCAAGTGAGCCTCCTGCCTGGGCCTCCCAAGGTGCTCGGATTGCAAGGGTGAGCCACTGCTCCTGGCCATAATAGTTTTTGAAAGTTAACAAGTTTTGTACTATTATTTGGTACAGCTATTATTATTACAGGTATTATCATCAGCTACAGCCATTCAATTCAGTATCAGAGAAAGAAAACGCCAATGTTTTCTCTTGTCAGGTAAATTACAAAATCATTTTGTTATTTTGCCTTTGTGGCCTAGAAAAAATGTCACCAAGAGGTTTTGATGACATGCCTTCTCCGGGTGACTGAAGAGCGGAAAACAGAAAATCAGTATGAGAAATCTACACTGAAGACACATCAAAATAACGTTCAGGAGAGTCATGTCACCTTGTTACATCTGGAAGCCACTGGGCAGTTAGGCTGGGCCACTCCAGAGCATGGGTCATCACCAAATCATAAAGAAAAGGGGTGTTCTTTTTCCATATTTTGTATTCCTCGTTGATCACTCGTTCTTCCACTGCGTCGTCGAACGCTGCTAAAAAATTTTAAAACAAATTAAGTTAGCAAACAAACGGAAACTGGGTAATCCTCTGCAAAGCTACCAGCATGACTCCTACATCCTCACTCTGAAATGGAGGTGATTTGTCTAAATCCCCACGGCAGAGGTACCCACACTCCTCTCCACCTTCGCGGCGCCAGAACTCCTCGGGCCATCCCCGCCAAACACTCCGTTACCCGTTCCACGCCACCGGGCCAGGCCTTCGGAGCACGCTCGCGCGCGCTGAAACTCACAAGCCCGACTAGAAGGCCCAAGCTCCGAGCCTTGTGGGTAGGAAGCGGTGTCCCGAGGCTCGGGACAGAGGCCGAGAGACCGATATCGAGGGCAGGAGGAGGAACAAACAACCGCCGGGAGCCCCACCGCCAGCTTCGCCAGCGGCGACGGACGTCGGTCCCAGGGAACCCGCGAGCCGTTAGCCCGCCCCGCAAGGAGTTCCCTCTTCACGCCTTCGGTACCGGGAACTGCACTCGGCAAACTCGGGCCTGCCCTCACTGTTAGGCCGTGTCGAGGCCGCGGCTCAGCCCCGGCACCCGCTGCCCTCCTGGGGCGGCCCCGGAACCCTCACCTTCCTTGTCGGCCATGGCGGGCAGACGAGCCGGGGGAACCCTGGGGTCGAGCGTTGCGGGAGGGGCGGGGAGGCAGCAGGCGCTCGCTCTGCGCGCGCGGCCTCTATTGTTTCCTGCGCCCCCAGCGCGAGGGCCGACTCGCGCACCTTCGCGCCAACATCAGCCAATCGGAGCGCTCCTAACGGCGGGAAGGGCGGGGAAGCCGCGCTTGCGACCTATCCAGACGCGCGGAGTAGCTTTCCGCGGGGACCGAGGCGCGCGCTCCGCCCCTCCCCCAACACCTCCCGCCGCCGACTTCTAGCGACTGCGCGCGACAGCGTTCACGGGACTGCGCCCGGCCAGGGTCACGTGAGAGAGGTTTAGTCCACACACTCCCGCGGCCCGAGGGCAGCCATTTTCTTGAAGGCTGTTAAGCTTACAACCCTTTCAGAGCACTGAGATGAAAAATATAGAATTACTTCGGGTCTAATTATCAATTTTGGGGGTGAAGCGGGGAAAAGAACCTCGCCACTCAGAGCCAGAGGGGTTTCATTCAAGGTGCCCTTCAACGTTTTCCCTTAGTCTTTAGAAGGAACTAGTAATGCAGGGAGCGCAGAAGATGGGGTTTTGGCCCATTAAACATGTGATCCAAGCAACAGGGTCGGGACTAGAGCAGGTTAGCAGCCAACTCCGAGAACGGAGTGTGGTCCTTTAGGGGTGTGTGCTCAGGGGCGGGGTCTAGAGCGGAAGTAGTAACTGCGGGCCGAAGTCCGGCGGATGAAGGGCGGAAGTAGAGTGTCTAATCCTGCAGTGATGGCGCAGGAAGAGGAAGATGTTAGAGATTACAATTTGACTGAGGAACAGAAGGCGATCAAGGCCAAGTATCCGCCAGTCAATAGGAAGTACGAGTGTGAGTAGGTGGCTTACTTCTCTCTTTAGATGTGAGCACACAGGCATCCTCTCTCCTTACCCGCAGCTTCCTGCTACTCTTTCTCCTTTGCCCCATAGGTACTTCAAGCGTGATCCCATTTGTGCCGGGTGTTATAGTCTCATTCGTACTTGTCCTGGGGATGCTGAAGGAAAAAGCCACCTGGTTTAATAGTCGCGAAACCTGGCCTCTCTCATTTACAGTCTCTTGAACTTCTTCCACATGTGCCTAATCACATTTATCTTCGTAAATTCTAAAGATAACCATATTTTCAGGCGTTTGCAGGGTTGTTACTCCCATGTATTTCCCAACGGTGAGATAGAGTGTGCCAGGTTAGAGGACGCGGAAAGCTAATTAGGGGATTTCTAACTTGATGTTTCACCTCGATCATATTAGCAAAAAGACCTGTTTTTGCCATTTATGATTGCGATTTTTAAAAATGATTATTTTTACATCGGGCGCGGTGGCTCACGCCTGTAATCCCAGCACTTTGGGAGGCCGAGGCGGGCGGATCACCTGAGTTTGGAAGTTCAAGATCAGCCTGACGAACATGGAAAAAACTCGTCTCTACTAAAAATAAAAAATTAGCTGGGCGTGGTGGCGCATGCCTGTAATCCCAGCTACTCGGGAGACTGAGGCAGGAGAATCGCTTGAACATGGGAGGCGGAGGTTGCGGTGAGCCGAGATCGTCCCATTGCACTACAGCCTGGGCAACGAGCGAAACTGTCTAAAAAAAAATATATATATATATACACACACACACACATATATACACACACACACATATATATATACACACACATATATATATATACACACACATATATATATATGTTTTTAGAGATGGGGTCTCGCTCTGTCGTCCAGGCTGGAGTGCAATGGAGCGATCATAGCCCGCGCTGCAGCGCCCAGCTGGTTTTGCCATTTATTCGCTTAGTGACTTTGGGCATATCACATAACCTATCTTTGTCTCTTAAATTCTATATTAAACGTTAAGCTGTCTTCCCTAAAGGTAGCTGTGGTTTGGGGAGCACAAATCTGACTTTTATTTATCTGCTTAAAAACTTTCATTAATTTCTCATTGTCCTCTCTGTAAAATCTACTTATTTACCATAGTATTCTAGGCTCTGTGCTTTCTGGACCTGGCATACCTCCTAGCATATCCCCTTCTCTCACTTAAAAACAATTTTAAAATATAGGCCGGGCGCAGTGGCTCACACCTATAATCCCAGCACTTTGGGAAACCGACATGAGTGGATCCCCTGAGGTCAGAGTTCCAGACCAGTCTGGCCAACGTGGTGAAACCCCGTCTCTACTAAAAATGCAAAAATTAGCTGGGCATGATGGTGGGCGCCTGTAATCCCAGCTACTCGGGAGGCTGAGGCAGAAGAATTGCTTGAACCCAGGAGGTGGAGGTTGCAGTGAGCTGAGATCACAGCACTGCACTCCGGCCTGGGCAACAGAGCGATACTGTCCCCCCTCCCCCAAAAAAAAGATTGGATGCTGTGGCTCACGCCTGTAATCCCAGCACTTTGGGAGGTTGAGGCGGGTGGATCACCTGAGGTCAGGAGTTTGAGACCAGCCTGGCCTGGCCAACATGGTGAAACCGCATCTGTACTAAAAATGCAAAAATTAGATGGGCATGTTGGTGGGCGCCTGTAATCCCAGCTACTTGGGAGGCTGAGGCAGGAGAATTGCTTGAACCCGGGAGGCGGAGGTTGCCGTGAGCTGAGGTTGCGCCATTGCACTCCAGCCTCGGTGACAGATCTGGGCCACAGAGCCTGACTCTGTCTCAAAAAAAAACAATTATTTTTAATAAGTCATATATATTGATTCGAAATTCAGAAAGTGTAACGTAACGCAGTGAAAAGTAACTCTGGCAGCCCCCATCCCCAACCACCTAGTTCCCCTCTGTAGGGCAGTCATCGTTACCTTTTTCTTACGTGTACATACCTAGATGTTCTAGCATTTACTTTAACCAGTTTTCAGTTGATGGATGTTTAGGCTATTTTTACTCTTGTGGTATTAGAAACAGTGCAGCAGTGAATACACTTGTACATCCATTGTTTTGTACATGTGCAAGTGAATCTGTAGAATCAAGTTCTCCAAGTTAAATTGCTTTGCCAAAGGATATGTGCTTTTTTTTTGTTTCCGTTGCTAAGACTCATACGTTTTTTAAAAGGATATTTTAACTTAGACAGTTATTGCCAAATTGCTCTCTATAGAAGTTGTACCAATTTATACTTTCACTAGTATTATGTGAATGTGCCTCTTGCCTCCCACTTTTACTGTTACCATACTTTTTGGCCTTTTCCAATTTGTAAAGTATACTTACTGTATTTTTCTTATTGTAAGTGAAGTTGAACATATTATAGTGTTTTGGAAGCTATTTGTATTTCCCATACTGGGGTGTGTATGTTAATATTCTTAGCTCTTTTTTCTCTTGGGTTATTTTTTTTTCTCCTGGGTTACTAGTTTTTCTTACTAGGCAGATAGTATTGTTATGCAGTGCAGCTCATTAACCTGTGGTCTCCAACTTTTTTGGCACCAGGGACTGGTTTCACGGAAGTCAGTTTTTCCACCAATGGGCGTTGTAGGGGAGTATGGTTTCAGGATGATTCAAGTGCATTACATTATTGTGCATTTTATTTCAGTTTTATTACATTGTAATATATAATGAAATAATTATACAGCTCACTGTAATACAGAATCAGTGGGAGCCCTGAGCTTGCTTTCTTGCAACTAGGTGGTCCCATATGGGGGTGACAGATCATCAGGCTTTAGATTCTCATAGGGAGCACACAACCTAGATCCCTCCAATGTGCAGTTCACAATAGTGTTCAAGCTCCTATGAGAATCTAACGCTGCGCCTGATCCAAAAGAAGGTGGAGCTCAGGCAGTAATGTAGGCAATGGGGAGTGGTTGTAAATATAGAAGAAACTTTGTGAGCTCATGTCCTGCTGTGCTGCCTGGATCCTAACAGGCCACCAACTGGTACCAGCCTGGGAGTTGGGGACCCCCTGCATTAAGCCTTTCTTTTTTTTTTTTTTTTTTGAGACAGAGTCTCGCTTTGTCATCCAGGCTGGAGTGCAGTGGCACGATCTCCAGTCACTGCAACCTCCGCCTCCCAGGTTCAAGTAATTCTCCTGCCTCAGCCTCCTGAGTAGTTGGGATTACAGACATGCATCACCACACCGGGCTAATTTTTTTTTCTTTTTTTTTTTTTGAGATGAAGTTTCGCTCTTGTTGCCCAAGCTGGAGTGCAATGGTGCGATCTCAGCTCACTGCAACCTTTGCCTCCTGGGTTCAAGCAATTCTCCTGCCTTAGATCCCAAGTACCTGGGATTACAGGCACCCGCCACCAAGCCCGCCTAATTTTTGTATATTTAGTAGAGAGGAGGTTTCACCATGTTGACCAGGCTGGTTTTGAACTTCTGACCTCAGGTGATCCACCCCCCTTGGCCTCCCAAAGTGCTGGGATTACAGGCGTGAGCCACTGTGTCTGGCCAACCCTTTCTTTTTTTCTTTTCTTTTTTTTTTTTGAGACAGTGTCTTGCTCTGTCTCCCAGGCTGGAGTGCAGTGGCACCATCTCAGCTTACAGCAACCTCCGCCTCCTGGGTTCAAGTGATTGTCTTTTTTTTTTTTTTTTGAGACAGAGTCTTACTCTGTCGCCCAGGCTAGAGTGCAGTGGAGTGATCTCTGCTTACTGCAAGCTCCGCCTCCCAGGTTCACGCCATTTTCTTGCCTCAGCCTCTTGAGTTGCTGGGACTACAGGCGCCCGCCACCACGCCCGGTTAATGTTTTGGTATTTTTAGTAGAGATGGGGTTTCACTGTGTTAGCCAGGATGGTCTTGAACTCCTGACCTTGTGATCCACCTGCCTCGGCCTCCCAAAGTGCTGGGATTACAGGTGTGAGCCACTGTGCCTGGCCTCAAGTGATTCTCTTGCCTCAACCTTCTGTATGACTGGGATTACGGGCGCCCACCACCATGCCTGGCTAATTTTTGTGTTTTTTTAGTAGAGACAGGGTTTCACCATGTTGGCCAGGATGGTCTTGAAATCCTGACCTCAAGTGATCCGCCCACCTGAGCCTCCCAAAGTGCTGGGATTACAGGCATGAGCCACCACGCCCAGTCAACCCTTTCTTTTATGGCTTCTAAGATAAGATGTCATACTCAGGGAAGGCCTTGTCCACTGAGATTTTAAAATAATTTTCCTATTTTGTTTCTATACATTTGAAAAGAAAACTTTTATTGAATAACCTGTGGCCAGGCCTGGTGTCTCACACCTGTAATCCTAGCACTTTGGGAGGCCAAGGTGGGTGGATCTCTTGAGGCCAAGAGTTGGAGACCAGCCTGGCCAACATGGCGAAATGCCATTTCTACTAAAAATATAAAAATTAGGCCAGGCACCATGGCTCATGCCTGTAATCCCAGCACTTTGGGAGGTCAGGAGATCGAGACCATCCTGGCCAACATGGTGAAACCCTGTCTCTACTAAAAATACAAAAAAAGGCCGGGCGCGATGGCTCAAGCCTGTAATCCCAGCACTTTGGGAGGCCGAGATGGGCGGATCACAAGGTCAGGAGATCAAGACCATCCTGGCTAACACGGTGAAACCCCGTCTCTACTAAAAAATAGAAAAATCTAGCCGGGCGAGGTGGCAGGCGCCTGTAGTCCCAGCTACTCGGGAGGCTGAGGCAGGAGAATGGCGTAAACCTGGGAGGCGGAGCTTGCAGTGAGCTGAGATCCAGCCACTGCACTCCAGCCTGGGCAACAGAGGGAGACTCCGCCTCAAAAAAAAAAAAAAAAAATACAAAAAAAATTAACTGGGCTTGGTGGCATGTACCTGTAATCCCAGTTTGAATCCGGGAGTCAGAGGTTGCAGTGAGCCAAGATCACGCCATTGCACTGCAGCCTGGTGACAGATTGAGACGCTGTCTCAATAAATAAATAAATAAAATAAAATAAAATAAAAATTAGATAGGTATGGTTGTGGTGGTGCATGCCTGTAATCCCAGCTACTAGGGAGGCTGAGAAGAGAATTGCTTTAACCCAGGAATTGGAGTTTGCTTTGACCCGAGATGGCACCACTGCAGTCCAGCGGGGGCAACAGAGTGAGACTCTGTCTCAGAAAGTAAAATGAAGGCTGGGCTCAGTGGCTCACGCCTGTAATCCCAGCCCTTTGGGAGGCCGAGGCAGGTGGATCATGAGGTCAGGAGATTAAGACCATCTTGGCTAACACGGTGAAACCCCGTCTCTACTAAAAATACAAAAAATTAGCCGGTTGTGGTGGTGGGCGCCTGTGGTCCCAGCTACTCGGGAGACTGAGGCAGGAGAATGGTGTGAACCCGGGAGGTGGAACTTGCAGTGAGCCGAGATCGCACCACTGTACTCCAGCCTGGGTGACAGAGCGAGACTCCGTCTCAAAAAATAAAAAACAAAAAAAAAATCTAAAAAACTTTAATTGAGTCACCTGGAATTAGATACCAAGGAAAAAAAATCTTTTTTTTTTTTTTCCTGAGACAGTCTCATTCTGTCACCCAAGCTGGAGTGGTGCAGTGGCGCGATTTTGACTCACTACAATCTCTGCCTCCTGGACTCAAATGATCCTCCCACTTCAGCCTCTCGAATAGCCGGGATTACAGGTGTGCACCACCATACCCAGCTACTTTTTCATTTTTAGTAGAGATGGAGTTTCAGCATGTTGGCCAGCCTGGTCTCGAATTTCTGACCTCAGGTGATCTGCCCGACTTGGCCTCCCAAAGTGCTAGGAGTACAGACATGAGCCACTGCACCCAGCCAAAATATATCTTTTACTGAAGTATGATGTACTTATAGAAGAGTGCCCGTGTCATAAGTTAATATTCAGAAACTGAGTATACTTGTATAAGTAGTATAATAGCAGTTCTCAAAATGTAATCTTTGTATTCCTGGGTTTTCCTGTACCCTTCCAGAGGGGCTGTGATGTCAAAACTATTTTCATAATAATACTGACATGTTACTGTTTTCACTGTGTTGATATTTGTACTGGTGGTACAAAATCAATGGCTGGTAAAACTGGCCCCAGCCTGTAGTCCCAGCTACTCCAGAGGCTGAGGTGGGAGGATAACTTGAATCCAGGAGTTTGAGACTGGGATCGGTCTTTTGGAGCTATAATTGCACCACTGCACTCTATCCTGGGCTACAGAGCAAGGCTGGGCTCTATCTTTTGGAGCTATAATTGCCCCCACTGCACTCCATCCTGAGCTACATAGCAGGAACCTATCTGTGAAAAAAAAGCAAAAACAAAATCTCTTGGCCCCTTAGCACAAATAGAGACAGCAGCACCAAACTGCATGCTAGAAAGCCTCTGTCTACCAGGCTGGAGTATAGTGGCACTGTCATGGCTTGCTGCAAACTTGAACTCCTAGCTGTTCTCCCACCTCAGCCTCCTGAGTAGCTGGGACTACTATCTATATGCCTGGCCACCACACCTAGCTAATTATGTTATTTTTTGTAGAGATGGGGTCTTGCCATGTTGCCTAGGCTGGTCTTGAAATCCTGGCCTTAAGCAATCCTCCTGCCTTGGCCTCCCAAAGTGCTGGGATTACAGGTGTGAGCCACTGCACCTAGCCGTAATGACATTCTTCAGTGAAAATGACTTTTTTTTTTTTTTTGAGATGAGTTCTCACTCTGTTGATAGGCTAGAGTGCAGTGGCGCCCTCTCGGCTCATTGCAACCTCCTGCTTCTGGGTGCAAGCAATTCTCCTGCCTCAGCCTCCTGTGTACCCGGGACTACAGGCATGTGCCACCATGCCCAGCTAATTTTTATATTTTTAGTAGAGACGGGGTTTCACCATGTTGGCCAGGATGGTCTCAATCTCTTGACCTTGTGGTCTGCCTGCCTCAGCCTCCCCAAGTGCTGGGATTATAGGCATGAGCCACCATGTCCAGTTGCCTCTTTTTTTTTTTTTTAAGTACATGGTAGTAAATTAAACACCTGGGTGAGGTGGCTCATGCCTATAATCCTAACACTTTGGGAGGCCTAAGCCAGAGGATTTCTTGAGCCTGGGAGTTCCAGATTAGTCTGGGGAACACAGTGAAACACATCTCTACAAAAAAAAAAAAAAAACACTGGGTGTGGTGGCATGTGTGTGTAGTCCTGTAGTCCCACCTACTGGGGAAGCTGAGCCAGAAGGATTGCTTGAGCTCAGAAGTTCAAGGTTGCAGTGGGTTGTTATCATGCCACTATACTCCCGACCTGGGCGACAGAGTCCCTGACTCCAAATAAAAAAAAAAAAAAGGAAAAAGAAAAGAACATTCTTAGGCTGGGAGCAGTGGCTCACACCTATAATCCCAACACTTTGGGAGGCGAAGGTGGAAGGATCACTTGAAGCTAGGAGTTTGAGCAACGCGTGCAACCTAGTGAGACCCCCATCTTTTTAATAGAAAAAGAAAAAAGAAAGTAAAAAAAAATTAGCCGGGGCCGGGCATGTTGGCTCATGCCTGTAATTCCAACACTTTGGGAGGCTGAGGCGGGCGGATCATGAGGTCAGGAGTTCGAGACCAGCCCGGCCAACATAGTGAAACCCCGTCTCTACTGAAAATACAAAAATGAGTCAGGTGTGGTGGCGTGTGCCTGTAGTCCCAGCTACTCGGGAGGCTGAGGCAGGAGAATTGCTTGAACCTGGGAGGCGGGGGTTTTGGTGAGCTGAGATCACACCACTGCACTCCAGCCTGGGCAACAGAGTGAGACTCAGTCTCAAAAAAAAAAGAAAAAAAAAAAGCCGGGCATGGTGGTGCATGCCCTCAGTCCCAGCTACCTGAGGCAGGAGGGATTTCTTGAGCCCAGGAGGTCAAGGCTGCAGTGAGCCATGATTGTGCCACTGTACTCCACCTTGGTAGACAGTGAGAACCTGTCTCTTAAAAAAAAAAAACAACAACAACAAACTAAAGGCCAAGTGCAGTGGCTCACATCTGTAAACATTTTTTTTTTTGTCGTTGTTGAAACAGATTCTCACAGTGTTGCCCAGGCTGGAGTGCAATGGCACCATCTTGGCTCACTGCAAGCTCTGCCTCCTGGCTTCAGGCCATTCTCCTGCCTCAGCCTACAGAGTAGCTGGGATTACAGGCACCTGCACCACGCCCAGCTAATTTTTTGCATTTTTAGTAGAGCCGGGTTTTCATCATTTTGGCCAGGATGATCTTGATCTCCAGATCTCGTGATCCGCCCGCCTTGGCCTCCCATAGTGCTGGGATTACAGGCGTAAGCCACCAAGCCCGGCCAAAGATATTCTTTTAAAAAAATTGTTTAGGCCGGGCGTGGTAGCTCATGCCTGTAATCCCAGCACTTTGGGAGGCCGAGGTGGGCGGATCACGAGGTCAGAAGATCAAGACCATCCTGGCTAACACAGTGAAACCCCGTCTCTACTAAAAATACAAAAAATTAGCCAGGCGCGGTGGCGGGTGCCTGTAGTCCCAGCTACTCAGGAGGCTGAGGCAGGAGAATGGCGTGAACCCGGGAGGCAGAGGTTGCAGTGAGCCGAAATCGCGCCACTGCACTCCAGCCTGGGCGACAGAGCAAGACTCTGTCTCAAAAAAAAAAAAATAAATAAAGAATATCTTTAATGAATCAGTAAGAACTATTGATGTTATGAAATCTTAACTTTTAATATTCTGAATAGGTGCCTTTTTAATTGTTGACAAAATAGTGGAAATCTAAAATATTTGAAGAGATTTATTCTGAGCCAAATATAAGTGACCATGGCCCCTGACACAGCCCTCTGGAGGTCCTGAGAACATGTGCTCAGTGTGCCCAAGGTAGTCAGGGCCCAGCTTGGTTTTATACATTTCAGAGAGGCATGAGACATTAATCAGATATGTTTAAGAAATACATTGCTTTGGTCCAGAAACGTGGGACAACTCAAAGCCAAGGGGTGAGGGGGGTGGACGGTTGGGGGAGCCTCCATGCTATAAGTGAATTTAAACATTTTCGGGTTGATAATGGGTTGAATTTGTCTAAAGACCTGGGATTGTGGCTCATGCCTGTAATAATACCAGCACTTTGGGAGGCTGAGGCTGGCGGATCATGAGGTCAGGAGATTGAGACCATCCTGGCCAACATGGTGAAACTCTGTCTCTGCTAAAATACAAAAAAATTAGCCAGGCATGGTGGCATGCGTCTGTAATCCCAGCAACTCAGGAGGCTGAGGCAGGGGAATCGCTTGAACCCAGGAGGCGGAAGTTGCAGTGAAGCCGAGATCGTGCCATTGCTCTCCAGCCTGATGACAGAGTAAGACTCCGTCTCAAAAAAAAAAAAAAAAAAAAAAAGACCTAGAATTGATAGAAAGGTAATGTTCTGGTTAAGATAAAAGATTGTGGAGAACAAAGTTCTTTTGAAGTCTTATAGTGGCTGCCCTTAGAGACAATAGATGACAAATGTTTCCTATTCAGATATTCAGATGTTAGTTAATATCTTTAAGATTGGGAGGGTCTGCAAGAAAAAGATCTAGCTATGTTAATAGAGATTCTTTAAGGATGCAAATTCTCCCCCACAAAGAACAACTTTGCCGGGCCATTTCTTTCTTTCTTTCTTTTTTTTTTTTTTTGAGACAGAGTCTCACCCTGTCGCCCAGGCTGGAGTGCAGTGACACCATCTCGGCTCACTGCAACCTCTGTATCCTGGGTTCAAGCAATTCTCCTACCTCAGCCTCCCGAGTAGCTGGGATTACAGGTGCCCGCCACTATGCCCAGCTAATTTTTGCATTTTTATTAAAGACGGAGTTTCACCATGTTGGCCAGGCTGGTCTTGAACTCCTGATCTCAGGTGTTCTGCCCGCCTTGGCCTCCCAAAGTGCTGGGATTACAGGTGTAAACCATCAAGCCCAGCCCTGGCCATTTCAAAATATGGCAAGGAAACATGTTTTGGGGTAAAATATTTTTATTTTCTTCCTTCCTTCCTTGTCTTGTATCTTGTAATGTTATGCCTGAGTCAGGTTAGAAAGTAAGTCACCATATATAGGGTTAAATAAAACCCTTCTGATGAGAATTTATGATTTGTAGGGCATGACTCCCCAAACCCCTTAGATAGGAATTTGGGCAAGATAAAAAAAATCAGAGTTTAGTCCTCATAATATTCTGTGTAACAAAATTGGAAGTATGTATAAAGTATTTTTGTGGCATGCTAAGTGTTGATTACTCGTGGAAAAGAACTTCTGTAACTGGCCGGGCTCAGTGGCTAACACCTGTAATCCCAACACTTTGGGAGGCTGAGGCGGGCGGGTCACCTGAGGTTGGGAGTTCGAGGCCAGCCTGACCAATATGGAGAAACCCCATCTCTACTAAAAATACAAAATTAGCCCGGCATGGAGGCGCATCCCTGTAATCCCAGCTATTCAGTAGGCTGAGGCAGGAGAATTGCTTGAACCCAGGAGGCAGAGGTTTTGGTGAGCTGAGATCACTCCATTGCACTCCAGCCTGGGCAACAAGAGCAAAATCTGTCTCAAAAACAACTTGTGTAATTGAGTTGTGAGCTGAACTAGCTCCATTTTTCGTGGAACGCTTTCCTTGAAAGAATGAAAGACATGCTATTGTTATTCAGACTTGAGTATTTGGCTTGCTCTATCGCCCAGGCTGGAGGGCAGTGGCAGGATCTCGGCTTACTGCAACCTTGGCCTTCTAGGTTCAAGGGATTTTCCTGCCTTGGCCTCCTGATTAGCTGGGATTATAGGCCCCGCCTCCACGCCCAGCTAATTTTTTTTTTTTTTTTTTTTTTTTGTATTTTTGTAGAGACAGGGTTTCACCATGTTGGCCAGGCTGGTCTTGAACTTCTGACCTCAGGTGATCCGCCCACCTTGGCGTCCCAAAGTGCTGGGATTATAGGCGTGGGCCACCGAGCCCGGCCGGCAGATATTTTCTTGAAAGTGGACAGTGATCTGTCACGTTAAGGAAAATAGCTGACAATATTTGTTGGTAATGATAAAATTCAAGGTTTCAAGTCCAATTAGAATTTTCAGGCCTGGTGAGCTAAATCCCAGCACTTTGGGAAGCCAAGGGGTATCGGGAGAACCCGCTCCCGATGTTTAACGTGGGTTCTTTTCTATTTCCTAAGTGTCTCGGCTGGGTTGAGAAATAAAGGGAAAGAGCGCAAGAGAGAGAAACTTAAAGCTGGGTGTCCGGGAGAGACATCACGTGTCGGCAGGATCCGTGATGTTCCCCGAGCAGGAAAACCAGCCAGCTTTTATTAGGATTTTCAAAAGGGGAGGGAGTGCATGAATAGGGTGTGGGTCACAGAGATCAGAGCGAGATCACAGCATCACAGGACCACCGGATGAGGTGAAATTAAAATTGCTAATGAAGTTTCGGGCACGCATTGTCATTGATAACGTCTTATCAGGAAACAGAGTTTGAGAGCAGATAACCTGTCTGAGCACAATTTATTAGGTGAGAATTTTCTCATCCTAATAAGCCTGGGAGCACTATCGGAGACCCGGGCTTATTTCATCCCTTTGGCTTTGACCATAAAAAACGGGACGCCTTAAAAAGGGGCCGTCTGTAGGCCTACTCAGGGCGCATTCTCTTTCTCAGGGATGTTCCTTGCTGAGAAAAAGAATTCAGCGATATTTCTCCTATTTGCTTATGAAAGAGGAGGAATATAGTTGTGTTCCTTCCGACTCACCAGCGGCCAGTTCAAAGTTACCTCTCTTGTTCCCTGAACATCATTGTTACCCTGTTCTTTTTTTTTTTTTTTTTTTTGAGACGGAGTCTGGCTCTGTCGCCCAGGCTGGAGTGCTGTGGCCGGATCTCAGCTCACTGCAAGCTCCGCCTCCCGGGTTCACGCCATTCTCCTGCCTCAGCCTCCGGAGTAGCTGGGACTACAGGCGCCCGCCACCTCGCCCGGCTAGTTTTTTTTTGTATTTTTTAGTAGAGACGGGGTTTCACCGTGTTAGCCAGGATGGTCTCGATCTCCCGACCTCGTGATCCGCCCGTCTCGGCCTCCCAAAGTGCTGGGATTACAAGCTTGAGCCACCGCGCCCGGCCTTACCCTGTTCTTTTTTAAAGATGTCCAGATTTCATATTGTTGAAACACACATGCTCTACAAACAATTTGTCCAGTTGATACAATCACAGGGTCCTGAGGCGACATTCATCCTCCTCAGTTTACAAAGAAGATGACAGGATTAAGAGAGTAAAGACAGGCATAGGAAATCACAAGGGTATTCATTGGGGAAGTGATAAGTGTCCATGAAATCTTCACAATTTATGTTCAGAGATTACAGTAAAGACAGGTGTAAGAAATTATAAAAGTATTAATTTGGGGAACTAATAAATGTCCATGAAATCTTCACAATTTATGTTCTTCTGCCGCGGCTTCAGTTGGTCCCTCTATTCGGGGTCCCTGACTTCCCTCAACAAAGGGGGACAGATGGCTTGAGCCCATAAGTTCGAGACCAGCCTGGGCAACGTGGCAGAACCCTGTCTCTTACAAAACATTAA
The DNA here is from genome assembly GCF_003255815.1 of Theropithecus gelada. Classification (NCBI taxonomy): domain Eukaryota; kingdom Metazoa; phylum Chordata; class Mammalia; order Primates; family Cercopithecidae; genus Theropithecus; species Theropithecus gelada. The sequence goes on along the minus strand of NC_037668.1, from coordinate 60,233,081 downwards.
TCAGGTGTGGTGGTGTGTGTCTGTAGTCCTTGCTACTTGGGAGACTTGAGGCGGAAGTATCACTTGGGCCTGGGAGGTCAAGGCTGCAGTGAGCTGTGATTGTACCACTGCACTTCAACCTGGATGACAGTGAGACTCTATCTCAAAAAAGAAAACAAAAAGATTCATTCTAAGTGCATAATAGATCAATGGATTTTAATTTCACAGTATGGTAAGTTCATTGTTATGGTTATAGATTCCACATTTCAACTAATGTTTTTTTTTTTTTTTTTTTTTTTTGAGACGGAGTCTCGCTCTGCCGCCCAGGCTGGAGTGCGGTGGCCGGATCTCAGCTCACTGCAAGCTCCGCCTCCCGGGTTCACGCCATTCTCCTGCCTCAGCCTCCCGAGTAGCTGGGACTACAGGCGCCCGCCACCTCGCCCGGCTAGTTTTTTGTATTTTTTAGTAGAGACGGGGTTTCACCGTGTTAGCCAGGATGGTCTCGATCTCCTGACCTCGTGATCCGCCCGTCTCGGCCTCCCAAAGTGCTGGGATTACAGGCTTGAGCCACCGCGCCCGGCCTTCAACTAATGTTGAAAAAACTACCATGTTTTGGCTGGGCGCTGTGGCTCATGTCTTTAATCCCAGCAATTTGGGAGGCCAAGAGGGGTGGATTGCCTGAGGTCAGGAGTTTGAGACCAGTCTGGCCAATGTGGTGAAACCCCGTCTCTACTAAAAATACAAAAAAAAAATTAGCCAGGCGTGGTGGCACGCGCCTGTAATCCCAGCTACTCGGGAGGCTGAGGCAGGGGAATTGCTTGAACCAGGGAGGTGGAGGTTGCAGTGAGCCAAGATTGCGCCACTGCACTCCAGCCTGGGCGACAGAACAAGACTCCGTCTCAAAAAAAAAAAAAAAAAAAAAAAGAGACTATCCATAATTTTTTTTAAAGGCTAGTTAAGTAAAGCAGTGGGATTGGAGAAGGAACAAAGAAATCTATAACTGGTTATAATGAATTAATTGTAAACATCACTGCACTTGGACCAGCCTATCCACAATTATTTGAAGAAGATATTACAATGCTCCTCTATTTTCCTTCTGCATATTTGTGAGGTTGGATTTTATTTATGCACTCCGACTAAATGAATATATTGCAAGACATTTAAAATATTTGAAAAAATGCAAAACAGTGTCAGTCTTCGCTAATTTTTTTATTAATAACTTTTATTTTTTTTTAGAGATGGGACCTTACTCTGTTGCCCACACTGGAGTGCAGCTCACTGTACTCTTAGCTCACTGCAGCCCAAGCTCCTCGGGTCAGGCATCCCTCCCCATCTCAGCCTTCCAAGTAGCTGGGACTACAGGCATGCACTACGACACCTGGTTTTTTAAAAACTTTTTAAGAGATGGAGTCACACTATGTTGTCCAGGCTAGTCTTGAATGCCTGACCTCCATCTGTCCTCCTGCCTTAGCTTCTTCAGTTGCTGGGGTTACAGGCATGAGCCACCATGACCAGCTAAATTTTTTTAACCATGTAGTTACTTTTCATAAAAATATGCAAGGCCAGGATGGTGGTAAGCACTTGAGCCCAGGAGTACTACGATATATTGTACTATGGTTGTGCCTATGACTAGCCAGTGCACTCCAGCCTGGGCAATATAGGGAAACTCCATCTTTTTTTTTTTTTTTTTTTTGAGATGGAGTCTTTCTCTGTTGCCCAGACTGGAGTGCAGTGGCATGATCTTGGCTTACTGCAATCTCTACCTCCCAGGTTCAAGCAACTTTTCTGCCTCAGCCTTCCAAGTAGCTGGGACTACAGGCACACACTACCACGCCGGGCTAATTTTTGTATTTGTAGTAGAGACGGAGTTTCACCATGTTGGCCAGGATGGTCTCGAATTCCTGACCTCAAGTGATCCATCCACCTCAGCCTCCCAAAGTACTGGGATTACAGGCATAAGCCAATGCGCCTGGCCAGGAAACTCCATCTTTAAGATAAATAAATAAAATCAAAAAAATAAAAATACTCAAATTATGTTCAATAAAATGGGATTATTATCATTATTATTGTTATTTAGATGGAGTCTCACTCTGTCACCCAGGCTGGAGAGCAGTAGTGCGATCTCAACTCACTGCAACCTTTGCCACCTGGATTCAAGCGATTCTCATGCTTCAGCCTCCCAAGTAGCTGGGAGGGATTACAGCATTGTGCCACCATCCCCAGCTAATTTTTTGTATTTTTAGTAGAGATAGGGTTTCACCGTGTTGGCCAGGCTGTTCTCTAACTCCTAATTTCAGGTGAACCACCCACCTCGGCCTCCCAAAGTGCTGAGATTACAGTCGGGAGCCATCACACCCAGCCTATTGTTATTTTTAAATGAATTAATACATATTTTAAAATATTTTCACTTCGAATTTGCAGTGTGGTTAATAACCGATATAACACATATTAACAAAAGCTCTTTGGGGTCTTCAATAATTTTTAAGAGAATAAAGAATTCTGGGCTGGGTGTGGTGGCTCACGCCTGTAATCCCAGCATTTGGGAGGCTGAGGTGGGCGGATCACAAGGTCAAGAGATCGAGACCAGCCTGGCCAACATGGTGAAACCCCATCTCTACTGAAAATACAAAAATTAGCTGGGTGTGGTGGTGCATGCCTGTAGTCCCAGCTACTTGGGAGGCTAAGGCAGGAGAATCACTTGAACCTGGGAGGTGGAAGTTGCAGCGAGAATCTGTCTCCAAAAAAAAAAAAATAGAATTCTGGAGACTCCAGAATTTGAGAACCACTGCCCTATAGCATTGTATCACTGTCTTTTAAATTGATTTTTTTTTTAATTGAAATAGGAGTTTTACCTGCCTGGCCAACATGGCAAAATCCCGTTTATACTTAAAAAATACAAAAAATTAGCCAGGCGTAGTGGTGGATTCCTGTAATCCCAGATACTCAGGAGGTTGAGGTGGGAGAATCACTTGAACCTGGGAGGCAGAGGTTGCAGTGAGCCAAGATCACTCCATTGCACTCCAGCCTGGGCTACAGAGCGAGACTCTGTCTCAAAAAAAAAAAAAAAAAAAAATATATATATATATATATGTATGTATATACACACACACACACACACACACACACGTAACCGACACTCCATCCAATCTATAGAACGTGTCCGTCACCAGAGAAAGTTCCCTTTTGCTGTTTTCCAGTCAATCCTCCACTCCCTTTTCTTGAGAAAAACACTTGTGTTTTCTATCACCATAGCTTAATTTTGCCCATTTTAGTTTTCATATAGATAGAACCACATAGTTTAGATTCTTTTTTTTTTTTTTTTGAGGCGGAGTCTTGCTCTGTCACCCATGCAGGAGTGCGGTGGCGCAATCTCGGCTCACTGCAACCTCCGCCTCCCGGGTTCAAGCAGTTCTCCTTCCTCAGCTTCCTGAGTAGTTGGGACTACAGGTGTGCGCCACCACGCCCAGCTATTTTTATTTTTATTTTTATTTTTTTTGTATTATTAGTAAAGATGAGGTTTCACCATGTTGACTAGGCTGGTCTTGAACCCCTGACCTCGTGATGCACCCGCCTCGGCCTCCCCAAGTGCTGGGATTACAGGCGTGAGCCACCGCGCCCAGCCAGATTCTTTTATGTCTGGCTTCTTCACTCATGTCGAAGGTAAATACAACTGGACATTACTCAGAGCAGTGAAAACAGGTTTTTTTTTTTTTTTTTTTTTTTGAGACGGAGTCTCGCTCTGTCGCCCAGTCTGGAGTGCAGTGGCCGGATCTCAGCTCACTACAAGCTCCGCCTCCCGGGTTCACGCCATTCTCCTGCCTCAGCCTCCCGAGTAGCTGGGACTACAGGCGCCCGCCACCTCGCCCGGCTAGTTTTTTGTATTTTTTATAGTAGAGACGGGGTTTCACCGTGAAAACAGGTTTTATTTAATAACTACTGAGGGAAAAGAGCTGAGCTCCATTCTGATTTGTGTGGGGATGACCCCGCATTTTAAAGGGAGAGGAGAGAGGGGAGCTTAATAGAGTCAGAGCAGTGAAAAAGTACAAAGAGTTAATCAATGTAAATGTGATTGGTCTAGCTGTGTCAGATAGCTGACAGTTATGGATATTAGGATTCTTTCCTCCCACAGAGGCTGGGAGACAAAGGCCCCATCCTTCCCATTGATTACATTTCAAAGGAATGGCCCTTGGGTTTTTGAGGAAGACATTTATAAGTAGTTAAGAGATACATATTCAGATTTTTAAGCCCTTCTTAGTACCTGCTCTAAGAAAGGAAATTTAGGGGCCTACATAAGGTGTTTGCGGCCGGGCGCGGTGGCTCAAGCCTGTAATCCCAGCACTTTGGGAGGCCGAGACGGGTGGATCACGAGGTCAGGAGATCGAGACCATCCTGGCTAACACGGTGAAACCCCGTCTCTACTAAAAATACAAAAAACTAGCCGGGCGAGGTGGCGGGCGCCTGTAGTCCCAGCTACTCCGGAGGCTGAGGCAGGAGAATGGCGGGAACCCGGGAGGCGGAGCTTGCAGTGAGCTGAGATCCGGTCACTGCACTCCAGCCCGGGCTGTACAGAGCAAAACTCCGTCTCAAAAAAAAAAAAAAACATAAGGTGTTTGCTAGAACAAACATATTCTCCTGGCCATGATGCTCTTTCTCAGGCAGGCATTTTAATGAAGCACGGAGGGTTAGGTTCATCCTAGGGACCCGACCCTCTCCTTCCCCACTTTTTTTTTTTTTTCGTTTTTTGAGTTTTGTTCTTGTTGCCCAGGCTGGAATGCAGTGGCACGATCTTGGCTCACTGCAACCTCTACCTCCCGGGTTCAAGCGATTCTCCTGCCTCAGCCTCCTGAGTAGATGGGTTTACAGGTGCGCGCCACCAAGCCCAGCTAATTTTTTGTGTTTTAGTAGAGATGAGGTTTCATCATGTTGGCCAGGATGGTCTCTATCTCCTGACCTTGTGATCCACTCGCCTCGGCCTCCCGAAGTGCTGGGATTACAGGCATGAGCCACTGCGCCTGGCCTCAGGTTTTTTCTTTTAAGTGTAACCGCCCAATGGGTTCACTTTGCCCGCTGTCAAGACAGAGCCGATTCATCAAGATGGGAGAATTGCAATGGAGAAAGAGTAATTTATGCAGAGCTGGTTGTGCATGAGACCAGAGTTTTATTACTCAAATCAGTCTCCCCGAGCTTTCGGGGATCAGTTTTTAAAGACAATTTGACGGGTAGGGGCTTGGGAAGTGGATGCTACTGATTGGTCAGGTTGGAGATGGAATCACAGGGGATTGAAGTGAGTTTTTCTTGCTGTCTTCCTATGTGGGACGGCAAAACTGGTTGAGCCAGCTTTCCAGTTTGGGTGGTGTCAGCTGATCCATGGAGGGCAGGGTCTGCAAAATATCTCAAGTATTGATCTTAGGTTTTGCAATAGTGATGTCATCCACAGGAGCAATTTGGGGAGGTTCAGACTCTTGGAACTAGAGGCTTCATGACCCTTAAACTCCAATTTCTAATCTTGTAGCTAATTTGTTAGTCCTTGAAAGGCATTTTGGTTGGTCCCCAGGCAAGAAGAGGGTCTTTTTGGCAAAGGGCTGTTATTGTTTCAGAGTCTAACCATGAACTGAATTCCTTCCCAAAGTTAGTTCGGCCCACCAGAAATGAACAAGGACAGCTTAAAGGTTAGAAGCAAGATGGAGTCAGTTAGGTCTGATTTCTTTCACTGTCATAATTTCCTCAGTTATAATTTTGCAAAGGCAGTTCCAAGTGAAGGAATCATATTAATGATCTCCAAGAATTCCTTCTAGCCGTAATATTCTATGATCCTAAGTGGGAAGAATTGATGAAAGCCATGATGTGGGCTAGGCGCAGTGGCTCACGCCTGTGATCCCAGCACTTTGGGAGGCTGAGGTGGGTGGATCACCTGAAGTCAAGAGTTCAAGGGCAGCCTGGCCAACATGGTGAAACCTCACCTCTACTAAAAATACAAAAATTAACCAGGTGTGGTGGCATATGCCTGTAATACCAGCTACTCAGGAGGCTGAGGCAGGAGAATCGTTTGAACCCTGAAGGCAGAGGCTGCAGTGAGCCAAGATCATGCCACTGCACTCCAGCCTGGATGACAGAGTGAAACTCCATCTAAAAAATAAGAAAAAGATATGGCTTAAGAATAGACTCTAAAAATGTTGAGAGGAGAGATCCAATGGGAGTGTACTATGGTACCGTTTGTTACTTTCTGGTTTTCCTGTGGGAATATCCGGAAAAAGCTCGTATATTGTGGAGTTTATTTTCTAAATTGATTTTACCTAGGATTAGGTTCACTGTAAAAGAAAAGGTGAGACAGAAACCTGGAATTTTAGTTTATTTATTTTTTTAATTTGAGATGGAGTCTTGCTCTGTTGCTCAGGCTAGAGTGCAGTGGCTCAATCTCAGCTCTCTGTCTCAAAAAAAAAAAAAAAAAGATTCCAACAAAGCAAAGCAATTAGCTTTGTTGAGTAAATAGATAGCAAAAGGTGTGGATGGACTGGCCTACGTTTTCTTGCTCTTTAAAGATGATATTCCTAATAATAACGGACTAGAGTTATTTTGTGTGTGTGATTTGAGAGTGAAGTTTAGTGTCTTATAAGTGTTTTTCCCTCTCTCCCTCAGATTTGGATCATACAGCGGATGTCCAGTGAGTATAGTGGGAGTTCATTCCTTTGAAACCATGTCAATAGGAAGACTGAATGTTTTAATCTTGGTATCCCTATCTTTAATTTTTCCCCTCTCATTTTGGTTCCTACACAATATGAAAATCATGGTTTAAAAGCACCCAGTTTTGCAGGGTTCAGTGGCTCAGTGAGCCAAGATCACACCACTGCACTCCAGCCTGGGTGACAGAGAGAGACCCCATCTCAAAAAATAAAAATAAGGCTGGGCACAGTGGCTCACGCCTATAATCCCAGCACTTTGGGAGGCTGAGGCAGACGGATCATGAGGTCAGGAGTTCGAGACCAGCCTGACCAACATGGTAAAACCCCGTCTCTACTAAAAATACAAAAATTAGCCAGGCGTGGTGGTGTGTGCCTGTAATCCCAGCTACTTGTGAGGCTGAGGCAGGAGAATTGCTTGAACCGAGGAGGCGGGGGTTGCAGTGACCCGAGATCGTGCCACTGCACTCCAGCTTGGGCGACAGAGTGAGACTCAATCTAAAAAACATAAATAATAAAAATAAAAGCACCCAGTTGCAGTGCCATTAAATTGATTGAGGCCTTAAAATTTGTATTTATCATACTGAATTTATTCTGACTTTGCTTGCTATCAAGTTTTCTTTCTCACGGTGGATTATATTACACCGAGCATGAATATGCTTCTTTAGGTTACACGCATGGGGAGATACTCTGGAGGAAGCATTCGAGCAATGTGCAATGGCCATGTTTGGTTACATGACAGATACTGGGACAGTGGAGCCCCTCCAAACAGTAGAAGTAGAAACCCAAGGTAAATGATTTATTCACAAGGAAGAAATTGTTATACAGTATTGTATACAATAGTGCAGTATTTTACATAATATGAGTATTATTTTCACAAAAAGAACCAGAAAATTAATGATGAGTCTTTTCTTTCTCTTTCAACTGACCTAGACATTTATTGCACTTTTAAATTCAAGTATGTTTTTAGAGACCAGAATTATTAAACATACTATTATGGCTGTTTTGATCCTGTGTAGGAGATGACTTACAGTCTCTTCTGTTTCACTTTTTGGATGAATGGCTTTATAAGTTCAGTGCTGATGAATTCTTCATACCCCGGGTAAGCAAAGGTTTTTCTTTTTTATTGAGCAAATGGATTCTTAGTTCATATTTTAAAATAGAACAGATGATTTAAAATAGGACATGTGAAACAAAACAAATCCATACAAATAAGATGATACTAATTTGCAGAAATCATAATGACCACGGGTACTTCCTGGTTAACTTGCATTTGCCTATGTGTGAACATTTTGTATTTAGATCTCATGTATTTGTCACTAACCAGGATTGTGTGATAAAAAGGTACCTACAGTTTTCATCCACGTTTTTTTCTGTTTTTGTTTTTGATAGAGACAGGGTGTTGCTATGTTACGGAGGCTGGTCTTGAACTCCTAGCCTCCAGCAATCCTCCTGTCTCAATTTTGCAAAGTGCTGGGACTACAGGTGTGAGCATTGCACGCAGCCTCATCCACACTTTTTATATGTCCCAAGTTTGAGCTATATTTATGTCCATCCATTGTTCCTTTTGTTCCATTTGAAATGTAGTAGCCCTGTCACATTGGCCTAAGTTAAACAATTGCAGCTTTTAGTTTTCCTTAACATGAAAAAAGGAAAAGCCAAATGGAGATTGCTTGCTGCTGTCATCCTTTAGAAGGGAACACATCTGCAATGTCATTGTTATTTAACAGAGATGGCACTCTCTGCTTTTGTAATTCCTCTATTCTCTGCTTTACCAGCTTCACTGCTTATACTCACTCTATCAACTGACTCACTCACCCTACAGAGTTCAAGTGCCTACCAGTATTTTATTAGGCTCAGAGTGATTGAAATCCTATGTCCTCCTCCACCATATATCTATTTTCCCCCAGCGTTAAACAACAGCTTTTATTGAAGTGGCAGTGTACAGCAGCAGTGGAGGTACTGCCCCCTGCAGAGCAGGGCTACCCTATAGGCAGTGTGTCCAGAGTAGTCCTCTAACATATATCTTGCAGAGAAATTCTTTTGATTCATATTTTTGGATCTTACATCCTTCTAGAATGCCTCCCTTGAATATGTAAGAAAAAACTTATTTCCTTGAAATATATTTAATACTCAGCTTGGGCAACATGGCGAAACTCCCTCTCTGAAAACAAACAAACAAACAATAATAATCTGGTGGCACATGCCTGTGGTCCCATCTACTCCAGAAGCTGAGGTGGGAGGATTGCTTGAGCTTGGGAGGTGAAGGTTGCAGTGAGCCAAGATCATGCCAGGGCATTCCAGTCTGGGCAACAGAGCAAAACCTTGTCTCAAAAAAAACAAAAACTAAAAAACCCATATACATATATATCTCATTTGTTGTCCTATTTAAGCTAATATTTTAATTTTCTTTGCTTCACAGAAGTTGTATGCTATTGTTTTCTAGAAAAGGTTGTAAAGGCCAGGCGTGGTGGCTCACGCCTGTAATCCCAGCACTTTGGGAAGCTGAGGTGGGTGGATCACCTGAGGTCAGGAGTTCAAGACCAGTCTGACCAATAAGGTGAAACCCCATCTCTACTAAAAATACAAAAAAAATGGATTGGCTGGGCGTGGTGGCAAGCGCCTGTAGTCCCAGCTACTTGGCGGGCTGAGACAGGAGAATTGCTTGAAACCGGGAGGCGGATGTTGCAGTGAGCCGAGATCACGCCACTGCACTCCAGCCTGGGCGACAGAGTAAGACTCCGTTTCAGAAAAAAAAAAAAAAAAAAAAGTTGTACAGGTTTTTAGTAGATGGTCCAAAAAAACAAAACAAAACAAAAAGATTTTTAGTAGATGGTCTATTATGAGCTTTTTTAATTAAAATTTTTTTTTCCTCTCTAGGAAGTGAAAGTACTTAGTATTGATCAAAGAAATTTCAAATTACGATCAATTGGGTAAGTTTTGAAAATCTTTTAAGTACCAAGTTAAAGTTATATTCTTCATTGAATTCAATGGGCAAGGAAACAGAGGGCCACTTGCAGATTGAGTTTTGTGGGATGCCTAAGGACTTGGAAGGACCAGAAACTTATCAAAATAAAGTTGATTTTAATTGTTAAATCTGATTCCCAATTTGTTGATTTTTAGGGAGAGAATACAAATAATTGCTAAATGGCACAGCATAAAGCCCAGCTTAGTGGATGGGAAACACTGACACATTTTTTTCTGATACATTCTCACTTTTAGACCTATTTAAATCAGTTCTTTCTACTAACAAATCGTACTTTTCTTTTCCTGCCAGAGTTTGCAAACACTTAATTAGGTCACTTTGACTGGACTTGTCTCTCAGGTTTCTTTAGTCACTTAATTATATTTTTTAGGTTTTTAAATTTTTTTTTTTTTAGATAAGGTCTTGTTCTGTCACCCAGGCTGGAATACAGTGGTGCGGTCACGGCTCACTGCAGCTTCAGCCTCCTGGGCTCAAGGGATCCTCCCACCTCAGCCTCCTGAATAGCTGGGACCACCAAGTGCACCACTACGCCTGGCTGACTCTTTTGTTTTCTGAAGAGATGGGGTCTCCCCATGTTGCCCAGGCTGGTCTCAAACTCCTGGGCTCAGACTGTCCCCTGGCCTCAGCCTCCCAAAGTGCTGAGATAACAGGCATGAGCCACTGTTCCTGGCCCTCCTAGGTTACTTTTACATACAACTTTTAAATTTTATTTTCATTTATTTTTTATTTATTTGGTTTTTTTTTTGAGACAGAGTCTCACTCTGTTGCTCAGGCTAGAGTGCAGTGGCGTGATCTCAGCTCACTGCAACCTCCACCTCCTGGGTTCAAGTGATTCTTCTGCCTCAGCTTCCCGAGTAGCTGAGATTATAGGCGCCTGCCACCATGCCCAGCTAATTTTTTGTATTTTTAGTATAGACGGTGTTTCACCATGTTGGCCAGACTGGTCTCAAACTCTTGACCTCAGGTGATCTGTCCACCTCGACCCTCCCGAAGTGCTGAGATTACAGGCCTGAGCCACTGCGCCCGGCCTCATTTATTTTTTTAGAAATGGGTTCTCATTCACTATGTTGCCCAGGCGTCCTCCAACTCCTGGGCTCAAGTGATCCTCCTGTCTTGGCTTCCTGAGTAGCTGGGACAACAGGTGCATACCACCACACCTGGCTCAATTTAATTTATTGATTTATTTGAGACAGGGTCTTGCCCTGGCCCCCAGGCTGGAGTGCAGTAGTGTAATCATGGCTCACTGCAGCTTTGAACTCCTGGGCTCAAGTGATCTCCTTCCTTAGCCTCCCAAGTACCTGAAATTACAGGTGCGCACTACCGTGCCCAGCTAATTTGTTGTTGTTGTTGAGACAGAGTCTTGCTCTGTTGCCCAGGCTGGAGTGCGATGCTGCAATCTTGGCTCGATGCAACCTCTGCCTCCAGAGTTCAAGCGATTCTCCTGCCTCAGCCTCCTGAGTAGCTGGGATTACAGGCGCCTGCCACCATGCCTGGCTAATCTCAGCTAATTTTTTATTTTTTATAGAGATGGGGTCTTGCTGTGTTGCTAGGCTGGTCTCTAACTCCTGTGGCCCCATTTTATATTGAATTTCATTCACTTCTTTTTTGTAAAGTGAGATCTTTTATTATCTTCACCTCTGTGTTGTTGTTGTTGTTTAATGAGTAACGAAACAGACTTGCTGGGTGCGGTGGCTCACGCCTATAATACCAGCACTTTGGGAGGCCAAGGTGGACGGATCACGAGGTCAAGAGATTGAGGCCATCCTAGTCAACATGGTGGAACCCCATCCCTACTAAAAATACAAAAATTAGCCAGGCGTGGTGGTGGGCACCTGTGACCTGAACTACTCAAGAGGCTGAGGCAGGAGAATCGCTTGAACCCAGGAGGTGGAGGTTGCAGTGAGCCAAGATCGTGCCTCTGCACTCCAGCCTGGCAACAGAGCGAGACTCCGGCTCAAAAAAAAAAAAAAGAAACAAGCTTGTCCAAAAGTACTAGCTAATATGTGTTTGAACAGAATTTTAAAACTTTGCTCTTTCTACTACACCACGTTGTGATCTTCAGTCACATTAGTGTCAAAGGCAGAGAAGAGACTGATCCCAAGTTCTAGATTACTTTTCTAGGGCCTTCTATATACAGATCATGGATACTTTTAGAAAAGTTGTAAAGTGCAAACCAAGTTTGGAGCGTATTACAGAGTCTAGTATTTTGCCTTTGGTACTCAGACTTGCTTTCTGCAATGGGAG
>NC_037668.1:60190957-60221140 GCF_003255815.1 Theropithecus gelada | reverse complement strand
CAAAAAAAAAAAAAAAAAAAAAAAAAAATTTCTTTTGAGGCAGAGTGTTGCCCTGACACCCAGCCTAGAGTGCAGTGGTGCAATCACAGCTCACTGCAGCCTTGACTTCTGGGCTCAAGCAATCTTCCTGCCTCCTCCTCTTGAGTGGCTAGGACCACAGGCATGTGTCACCACACCCAACCAATTTTTTTTTTAATTTTTTAATTTTATGTACAGATGAGGTCTCCCTATGTTGCTCAGGCTGTTCTCAAACTCCTGGGCTCAAGCGATCCTCCCTTTGGCCTCCCAAAGTGCCAGGATTATAGGTGTGAGCCACCACGCCCGGCCTTAACTATCAACCTTGAGAGCAAATAATGACCACTGCGCACAGGTCCCTCAACAGCTGTATCTTCTGACACATCAAAGTGAAACAACAGCTCCCTGACCCCACCTGTCTCTTTTGGCTTTCTAGCATGTTAACCACATTTACAAGGCTTATTTTAAAATATATAAAGAGAGAACAAATCTTAATCATGTTTTAATTTGTATTCTCAAGGTGGGGAGAAGAATTTTCATTGTCCAAGCACCCTCAGGTATGTTTTAAAATCCAGTCATTAAGAACATGAAAAATTTCCTTACTATAAAGTTAATGTATGTGGCAGTCAACTTCAGTTAGTTCTAACTGGTGTAAAGTGATAAGTTTTTCTCAAAGTTCTCTGACCTGTCTGGATGTATTTTGTTAAAATACTGTGATTATACACACCTGATTTAGTGGATGAGGAGTCAGCATTGGGTTCTAGGGTCAGGTTTGTTCAGATTATTGTGGGATTTGAAATTCCCTTTGCCTTTTTGACCTTTGATTTCTTCTCCTATAATAAAGATGTTGGACTAGATGTTCTCTATTTTACCTTATACTTTCTGTGTGTCTCTAGATTCTGTATTTGCCGACCTGTATGGCGTCACTCTATGATAGGAAATCTATTGGAATAGGAGTTGGCAGGTTTTTTTTTCTGTAAAATGAACAGGAAATGAATGTTTTAAGATTTGTGGGCCAAGAATGACAGAAGAGCAGCTACTCAGTGCTTCTGTTGTAGAACCAAAGCAGCCATAGATAATACTTAAATGAATGAGTTCACTTGTATTCTAGTAAAACTTTTTTATGCCCATTGAAATTTGAATTTCTTACCATTTTCAAATGTAACAAAATGTCATTGTTTTGATTTTCCCGCCCAACCATTTAAAAATGTAAAAATCAGACCAGGCACGGTGGCTCAGACCTGTAATCCCAGCACTTTGGGAGGCCAAGGCAGGCAGATCGCTTGTGGTCAGGAGTTTGAGACCAGCCTGGCCAATATAGTGAAACCTAGCCTCTACTAAAAATACAAAAATTAGCTGGGCGTGGTGGCACGCACCTGTAATCCTAGCTGCTCAGGAGGCTGAGGCAGGAGAATCACTTGAACCTGGGTGGCAGAGGTTGCAGTGAGCTGAGATCATGCCACTGCACTCCAGCCTGGGTGACAGAGCAAGACTGGTCTCAAAAAAATAAAATAAAAATAAATAAATAAAGATATAAATATCACTCTTACTTTATGGGACTGTAGAAAAAGAGGCGATTTGGCCTGTGGGCTATATATATTTTGCTGACCCCTGTGTTTAGGCCAGATACAGTCATAGGTCACTTAACTACTGGGATACATTCTGAGAAATGCATCTTTAGGCGATTACGTCATTGTGCAAACATCATAGAGTGTACTTACACAAACCTAGATGGTATAACCTATGCTATATGGTATAGCCTATCGCTCCTAGGCTACGAACCTGTACAACATGTTACTATACTGAATACTATGGGCAGTTGTTACACATTGGTAAATATTTGTGTGTTTATATTTCTAAATACCAAAAAAAGGTATAGTAAAAATACAGTATTATAGGCTGGGTGTGGTGGCTCACGCCTGTAATCCCAACACTTTGCGAGGCCGAGGTGTGAATCACCTGAGGTCAGGAGTTGGAGACTAGCCTGGCCAACTTGGTGAAACCCTGTCTCTACTAAAAATACAAAAATTAGCTGGGTGTGGTGGTGGGTGCCTGTAATCCCAGCTATGTGGGAGGCTGAGGCAGGAGATTGAACCTGGGAGGCGGAGGTTGCAGTGAGCGGAGATCATGCCCTAGCACTCCAGCCTGGGCAACAAGAGTGAAATACCGTCTCAAAAAAAAAAAAAAAGGTATTATAATCTTCTCAGACCACCATCATATATGCAGTTAATCATTAACCAAAATGTTGTTATGCAGCACAAAACTGTATTCTAAATTCATATTTGCCATTGGAAGTATTCAGAATGAATCATGAGCAAATTAATTTCATTTACTCCTAAGAGTTTTTGTTTATGTGAGACAGTGCCTTGCTATGTTGCCCAGGCTGATCTGAAACTCCTAGGCTCAAGCAATCCCCCCACTTCAGTCTCCTGAATAGCTGAGCTTATAGGTGCATACCACCAATTCCAGCTTGGTACTCCTAACAATTTTTTTTTTTTTTTTGAGACGGAGTCTCATGCTATTGCCCAAGCTGGAGTGCAGTGGCACGATCTCGGCTCACTGCAACCTTTGCCTCCCAGGTTCAAGCAATTCTCCTGCCTCAGCTTCCCGAGTAGCTGGGATTACAGGCACATGCCACCATACCCGGGTAAGTTTTTGTATTTTTAGTAGAGATGGGGTTTCACCATGTTGGCCAGGCTAGTTTCGAACTCCTGACCTCGGGTGATTCACCTGCCTCAGCCTCCCAAAGGAGGCATGAGCCATCACGCCCAGCCAACAGTTTTTATTATTTCTTTTTTTCGAGACAGTCTCACCCTGTCACCCAGGAGGGAGTGCAGTGACACAATCTCTGCTCACTTCACCCTCCTCCTCCTGGGTTCAAGGGCTTCTCGTGTCTCAGCCTCCCGAGTAGCTGGGATTACAGGCGCATGCAACTATGCCCGGCTAATTTTTGTATTTTAGTAGAGCTGGGGTTTCACCATGTTGGCCGGGCTGGTTTCAAACTCCTGACCTCAGGTGATCTACCCACCTCGGCCACCCAACGTGCTGGGATTATAGGCGTGAGCCACCGCACCTAGCTACTTCCTATTTTTTGAATGAATGAATAATCAAATAACTTTTTTTTTTGAGATAGAATCTCATTCTGTTGCCCAGGCTGGAGTGCAGTAGCGCAATCTCAGCTCACTGCAACCTCCGCCTCCCAGGTTCAAGTGATTCTCCTGTCTTAGCCTCCTGAATAGCTGGGATTACAGGTGCACGCCACCACGCCCTGCTAATTTTTGTAGTTTTAGTAGAGGCGGGGTTTCACCATGTTGGTCAGGCTGGTCTCAAACACCTGACTTCAGGTGATCCGCCTGCCTTGGCCTCCCAAAGTGCTGGGATTACAGGCATGAGCCACTGCGCCCAGCCAATCAAACAACTTTTCAAAGCAAAAAGGAATGTTTTACAAATAGCTTATTAAAACATCTGGTTCCTGGAATATTTCTTGGTTTAAAAATACCTTCCTGGTTTTAATATTGTCTTTACCTTCTCTCCATGAATCCATATTCCATCCATCCATGAGTTTATGCATGCATTCAGCAAATGTTGAATCAAGTGTCTCTAGTGTTTCAGACATTTTTTTACGCACTCAAGGTAGAAATGTAATAGGATAAGTGAAGTCTCTGCCCTCACTGAGTTTAAAATGTAGTGGAATAAGTGAGCCAGACAAACATGTAAACACATAATTTCAGATAGTGACCAGTGCCATCAGGATAAGGTAAGAGTGGTTGGAGGAGGGGAGGGGGTCAGAAAATATATGTTTATTAACCCATTCTCATGCTGCTGATGAAGACATACCCGAGACTGGGTAATTTATAAAGGAAAGAGGCTTAATTGACTCACAGTTCAGCATGGCTGGGGAGGCCTCAGGAAACTCACAGTCATGGCGGAATGGGAAGCAAACACTTCCTTCCTTCTTCACATGGTGGCAGGAAGAGAAGTGAGTGCTGAGCGAAGGGGGAGGCCCCTTCGAAAACCATCAGATCTCCTGAAAACTCGCACACTATCACTAGAACAGCATGGTGGAAACCGCCCCCGTGATTCAGTGATCTCCACCTGCTCCCTCCCACAATGCGTGGGGATTATGGGTACTACAGTTCAAGACGAGATTTGAGTGAGGACACAGCCAAAATATATCAGTATGTTTGAGAAAGTGATATTTAAGCAGAGGCAAGAGAGATAAGTGAGCATAAATATGGAAGAACTTTCCAGGTGAAGAAACAGGTGTAAAGGCCCTGAAATGAGATAGGTTGTGTTCACGGAACAGCAAGCTGGAGCTGAGAGTGAAGGTGTAATAGTACCAGATAAGGTTGTAGAGATAGGGCCACAGCCTCTTTGGTAAAATTTGGTAAGGCGGGTATAGGATCGAATACTCATGTATAGAAGTTGGCCTTCTGATGGGAGCAGGGATAAGCCATTCATTGCAGCCAGGGAGGCTAAGGTGAGTACAGATACAGCATGATGGTAGATTTGGTGGTAGGAAGATGCGTCAGTTCTTACTGAGTTGCTCTTACTTTCTCTAGGAAGCACAATTGATTGAGAGTGAGAATGAGGGAGGAATGATCACTAGAGGAGAAGGGAAAGAATTGTCTCAGAGAGTGAAAAAGGGAATTTATTGGTAATTGTAAGATTTTACTGCAAGTGCTGAATTCCTGTTTGAGATGTGTAGACATACACTCAGGGTGATACCAGTTAGCATGGTGTGTGCTGCCATAAGCAGACAGTTGAACTTGAATTAGGTTGTGGTTTTGCCAGGTGATGGTGGCAGAGGAGAAAAAGCAGCGGCACTGCCACTTATATCCTTCTGTGAAATCTTCCTTTTTGTGTGTGGTGTACAGCTAGCAAATGTCATTTACGTATTGCTGGATACATTTTCTGGTGCACAGAATTATTGTAGATTCCTTTTGGAGCTGGAAAGAACCTAAGAGAACATCTAATTCTGTGGTTTTAAACTGGGGCAGGGTTGGGCAGTGTCATGTATCAGAGACGTGTGGAGAGCTTTTGACCTGGGAAAGTGTATCTTACTCTTCAGCTAGACTTGGAAAGAGAAGAGTCCCAAGAGGTGAAGTGAGTGTTGGCAGCTGAGGAAGAGAATAGGTTGAGTTCCTAAGGCCTAGGTCAGAGTATAAGGAGGTGGTTTGGGTTTCAGTAGGAGCCCCGAGCCAAATAGTAGAAAAGCTTGTGTTGTTTGAGTCAACCCATTTTTTTTTTTAATCATCCTCAAAAGCTTTTTACTTTTTTTCTTTTTTTTTTTTTTTTTTTTTTTTTTGTGACGGAGTCTCGCTCTGTCGCCCAGGCTGGAGTGCAGTGGCCGGATCTCAGCTCACTACAAGCTCCGCCTCCCGGGTTCACGCCATTCTCCTGCCTCAGCCTCCCGAGTAGCTGGGACTACAGGCGCCTGCCACCTCGCCCGGCTAGTTTTTTGTATTTTTTAGTAGAGACAGGGTTTCACCGTGTTAGCCAGGATGGTCTCGATCTCCTGACCTCGTGATCCACCCGTCTCGGCCTCCCAAAGTGCTGGGATTACAGGCTTGAGCCACCGCGCCCGGCCCTACTTTTTTTCTTTCCAACTTTTATATTTAGGTTCATGGGGTGCACATGCAAGTTTGTTACATGGGTACATTGCATGTTGTGGAGGTTTAGTGTACAGATAATTTTTCACCCAGGTAATCAGCGTAATAGCTGATAGGCAGTTTTTCAATCAGCAGACCTGGTGTCTCGTTTCCCTCTTTGTGTTCATGTGTACTCAATGTTTGTGTCCCTCTTAAATATATGGAAACGTGGTATTGGTTTTCTGTTCCTGCACGAATTCACTTAGGATTATGGCCTCCAGCTCCATCCGTGTTGTTGCAAAGGACATGATCTCATTCTTTTTTATGGCTGTGTGGTATTCCATGGTGTATATGTATCACATTTTCTTTATCCAGTCTACCATTGATGGGCATGTGGGTTGATTCTATGTCTTTGCTATTGTGAATAGTACTGCAGTGAACATACCTATGGATGTGTCTTTATGTGATTTAACCCATTTTATCAATGAAAAACTGATGTCCAGACAGGCCAGACAATTTCTATACCTAGCTGGAAACAAAGCCAGGATTAGAGTTCCATGTCCCAACTCCGTTGTACGTGTGTTGCCTCTCATTTTTCTTTTTCTTTTTTTTTTTTTTTTTTTGAGGCAGAGTCTCGCTCTGTCACCCAGGCTGGAGTGCAGTGGCCAGATCTCGGCTCACTGCAAGCTCCGCCTCCCGGGTTCACGCCATTCTCCTGCCTCAGCCTCCCGAGTAGCTGGGACTACAGGCGCCGCCACCGCGCCCGGCTAATTTTTTTTTTTGTATTTTTAGTAGAGACGGGGTTTCACTGTGTTAGCCAGGATGGTCTCGATCTCCTGACCTCATGATCCGCCCGTCTCGGCCTCCCAAAGTGCTGGGATTACAGGCTTGAGCCACCGCGCCCGGCCTAATTTCATTTTCAAAATACCAAAATTTTTACTTTCTGCCGATTGTTGCTAGAGTTAATGATTATGATTTCAATATCCTATTTTCCTATTTTTTTTCTCTAACCCCAACTTTAGGGAACAGAAGTCAAAGCAATAACATATTCAGCAATGCAGGTGTATGACGAAGAGAAGCCAGAAGTTTTTGTGATCATTGACATTTAAGACACCAAAAAAGAAAAGACTCCTATGAATAACTGCTTTTTTTTTTCCTTTTGAGAAGACACTATGAATTAAATTCTACAGCATCTTTTGATACGTGGAAATTTGTAGAACAGAAATGTTTTAGTTAAAATGTGACTTTCAGAAAGGGAAAATCAGGGTACAGCCTTAGTCTGTGTTCCCCAAATAATCAGACTTTAAAGAATTCTTCAATCCCCAAGGGACAGTTATGGTCCTTTGATTCTCTGCTGTGGCAGTAGGTGCCTCATGCCCTTCCAGTGCAATGCAAGCCCTCTAGCCTCACCCCAGTGAGGATGTCAGCAGCAGCCTGAGGCTAAACCCAGGTTGAAAAAAGAGTAACTTGAAAAAATATATTTGCACACACAGAATTTTGTTTTTCTTCCAAGTTGGTTAAGACATATATTTTCTTTCTTTCTTTCTTTTTTGTTTTTGAGTTGGTCTTGCTCTGTAGCCCAGGCTGAAGCGCAGTGGCATGATCTCGGCTCACTTCAAGCTCCACCTCCTGAGTTCACGTCATTCTCCTGCCTTAGCCTTATAGGTAGCTGGGACTATAGGCGCCCGCCACCATGCCCAGCTAATTTTTGTATTTTTAGTAGAGACGGTTTCACCGTGTTAGCCAGGATGGTCTCGATCTCCTGACCTCATGATTCGCCCGCCTTGGCCTCCCAAAGTGCTGAGATTACAGGCATGAGCCACCGCACCTGGCTACAAGACATATATTTTCTATATGTACATCAAGGGAGGTTGTGTTTTAGGTTGCTATAGGACAGGTATCCTGTATTCCAGTTGGTTTTTATAGAGAAACAATTAGACTTCTCTAGATAGAGCCCTGATTTTCTCTTACGCTTTCACTTTTTTAAAAGCACTGATGATATTTCCTATTTTCTCATAAGAAAACGTCAATACTATGCCTTACAAAGAGACTTTTCCTTCTAATGTAGAATTTTATTTGAAAGTGAGTGTATGTGTATAACTAGAGAATAAAAGGAGAATTTTTGAAAAATTTATTTATTGTTGTTGTTGTTTAACTACCTAAGTTATTCGTCCTTTTTTTTTTTTGAGACAGGATCTTGCTCTGTCTCCCAGGCTGGAATGCAGTGGTGCAATCATAGCTTACTGTGACCTCAAACTGCTGGGCTCAAGCAGTCCTTCCAACTCAGCCTCCCAAATAGCTGGAACTACAAGTATGCACCACCATACCTGGCTAAGTTTTAAAATTTTTTTGTAGAGATGCGGTCTCACTATGTTGTCTTGAACTGGTCTTGAACTCCTGGGCTCAAGTGATCTACCTTGGCCTCCCAAAGTGCTGGGATTACAGGTGTGAGCCACTGCACCTGGCCTAACTATTTGTCTTTAAGGAGACATGAGGCCAGGAAAACAACCTTAAAATGATCTGAACTCTTAAAGTAGAAGACTTTTTATAAATGAAATTTAGTTTGATTCACAACTTTTTTCTTGTTTCTATTGATACAGGTATTATCTTTTGGGATCAAGAGTTTGCAAAATTGCTATTTATTCACAAGAACATAAAAAAATTGCCACTGGGTGGTGCTGAATATCCTCACAGTATGGCAAACTTGAACTAAAAGGAACGGATTAGCAACTATTTTTCTATGAGTGTTTAACAGAAAATAGGGTTAATGAAAGCCGGGCACAGTGGCTCACACCTGTAATCCCAGCACTTTGGGAGGCTGAGGCAGGTGGATCACCTGAGGTCAGGAGTTCAGCCCAGCCTGGCCAACATGGCGAAACCCTATCTCTACTAAAAATACAAAATATTAGCCTGGTGTGGTGGCAGGCGCCTGTTATCCCAGCTACTTGAAAGCCTGAGGCAATGAGAATCGCTTGAACCCAGGAGGTGGAGGTTGCAGTGAGCTGAGATTGTGCCACTGAATTGCAGCTTAGGTGACAGGGTGAGACTCCATCTTAAAACAGAAAAAGAAAATAGGGTTAATGAAGAATAGGCCAAGAGCCTGTGGTTTGAAAAGCAGCTCTTCAAATGAATATATAGCAGGAACACTGGGTAGTGCTTTTTAACCTTCTTTGTACTCAGGCACCTTTTACAGATTTGAATTGCAACTCTTCAAGCCAAAAACATCCCTCAGAACCCTTTTGTTTTTTTGAGACAGAGTCTGGCTCTGTCGCCCAGGCTGGAGTGCAGTGGCGCGGTCTCGGCTCACTGCAAGCTCTGCCTCCTGGGTTCACGCCATTCTCCTGCCTCAGCCTCCCGAGTAGCTGGGACTACAGGTACCCACCACCATGCCCGGCTAATTTTTTTCATATTTTTAGTAGAGACGGGGTTTCACTGTGTTAGCCAGGATGGTCTAGATCTCCTGACCTCGTGATCCGCCCGCCTCGGCCTCCCAAAGTGCTGGGATTACAGGCATGAGCCACCGGGCCCGGTCAAATTTTATGTATTTTTAGTAGAGATGGGGTTTCACCGTGTTAGCCAGGATGGTCTCAGTCTCCTGACCTTGTGATCCACCCGCCTCGGCCTCCCAGAGTGCTGGGATTACAGGAGTGAGCCACCGCGCTTGGTCTAGAACCCTTTTATCTTTTATTAGGATTGATTGCCAGGCTGAGATGGGGCTCTTTTTTTCACAGAACCTTTGCATATCGTGGGCTAATTGGAGCTTGATCGTGAAAATGAACAATGGAAGACCAGGAAGGCAATGAAGGCCAAATCCAGAATAAGAAGAGGGTGAGAGCTGGAATATATTAAAACCAAGTAGAGCTGGGCACGGTGGCTCGTGCCTGTAATCCCAGCACTTTGGGAGGCCGAGGTGGGTGGATCACTTGAGCCCAGGAGTTTGAGACCAGCCTGGGCAACATGGTGAAACCCCATCTCTACTAAAATACAAAAATTAGCCATGTGTGGTGGCATGCACCGGTAGTCCCAGCTACTTGGGAGGCTGAGGCAGAAGAATCTCTTGAACCCAGGAGGCAGAGGTTGCAGTGAGCCGAGACCGCGCCACTGCACTCCAGCCTGGGCGACAGAGCCAGACTCCGTCTCAAAAAAACCAAGATCCAAGCCAGACTCCGTCTCAAAAAAGCCAAGATCGTGCCACTGCACTCCAGCCTGGGTGACAGAATAAAACCCTGTCTCAAACAAAACAAAAACTACATGGGGCACAGACTTGCCCAGGACAAAAAGCATGTGAGGCAACTATATTGTTACCCGTGAAAGGTCTTGCTTGACTATGAGTTGACAGGTTCTTGGCGTTTTGAACAAATAATTGGACAAAACGCACAAACAAAGCAAAAACATGAAGCAATGAAAGCACAAATTTATTGAAACAAAAAGAACACTCCATAGAGTGTGAGCAGGCTCAAGCAAGGGCTCAAGAGCACTGGTTACAGGATTTTCTGGGGTTTAAATACCCTCTAGAGGTTTCCCATTTCTTACTTGGTTATATTCTATGTAAATTAAGGAGTGGCCCATGACCAGTGTGATTGGTTGTAGGAGGTGACCAATCAGAGGCTGAAGTAAAGTTCCCACTGAAGACTGGGGAGCCAAAGGGAGTACCATCTGATCTTCTTGATTCAGTTCTAGGAAGTCAGCGCACATCTGCCTTAGGTTCCCTGCCTGCAGACCCTATTCTGCCTCAATATTGCTTACCACCAGTACTACATAATGGAGTTAAGTAAAAACAAGTGAGATGTAATTATGCAATACAAATTATAATGTATGATAAACTTATAATCTGTTTATTTTAATGTCAATTTCAAATTTTAATATGAGTTTTTGGCCGGGCACAGTGCCTCATGCCTGTAATCCCAGCACTTTGGGAGGCTGAGGCGGGCGCATCACTTGTGGTTGGGAGTTCCAGACCAGCCTGACCAACATGGAGAAACTCTGTCTCTACTAAAAAACACAGAATTAGCCACACGTAGTGGCACATGCCTGTAGTCCCAGCTACTTGGGAGGCTGAGGCAGGAGAATCGCTTGAACCTGGGAGACAGAGGTTGCAGTGAGCCGAGATCGTGCCATTGCACTCCAGCCTGGGCAACAAGAGCGAAACTCCATCTCCAAAAAGAAAAAAAAATGTATGTTAGTTTTTAAATATGCCAAAATGAAGGTAATCAATAGAAGGAAATTGAGTATGTCACCCATTATATAGAAAATTGGCATCTTTAGTCCAGCAGCAGCAATGCACAGTTTATTTTGGTTTATTTATTGAAATGGTTGCACTGGCTATCACCAGATTCTTCTGCTAGTTTCAAATACGTGTTTTGGTCTAGGGAGCAGATTCTCCCCCACAGCAGAGCTAATTGGTTTAAATGGGGAGTGAACCTTATCCTCACATGAAAACTCTGTTCTAGTTATAAGTGTCTCAACATTATCTCTCACCTCATGACATACCCACTCATCTTCACTTTTCTGTCCAATTCTCCTTTTTGGGCTGCCTTTATCCTTCCTCCTAAAGTAAGGGAAGCAAACCCACTGCCCAAGGAGCCAGGTGGGTAATGGAATTGGCTGTAAGTGTTGAGCCCAGGGATTATAGTGTCTGAGAGGTCAGCTGCCTCAGCGACAATCCTTGTCGGTAGTAGGAATACAAGCTGAGTGTCGTAGTTTTTCATGACACCTCAAAAATTGGGATTTTTATGTGAAAGCTCCCAATATTTGGGGGGGGGGGAACTACTATGGTCATCACAATGAGGGGCAAACATCTTGCAAGTTCTGCGTTAAAGTCCACATCAGGCCTGGCGTGGTGGCTAACGCCTGTAATCCCAGAACTTTGGGAGGCCGAGGCAGGTGGGTCACAAGGTCAGGAGTTCAAGACCAGCCTGGCGAGATGATGGTGAAACTCATCTCTACTAAAAATACAAAAACTAGCTGGGTATGGTGTTGGGCATCTGTAATTCCAGCTACTCGGGAAGCTGAGGCAGAGAATTGCTTGAACCTGGGAGGCGGAGGTTGCAGTGAGCCAAGATTGTGCCACTGCACTGCAGCCTGGGCGACAGAGCGAGGCTCCACCTCAAAAATAAAAAGTAAATAAATAAATAAATAAAGTTCACGTCAAAGCCTGTCACCAAGAAACCTTGCCAACCATTTCAGCCATCAGTGGTCTTCTCTGAATTGTGCCTGTCTAGTTAGTTTTAAAGATTTGCCAGCTTAGTCAATTTTATAATTGTCGAATGTTTTCTAGTTTTGTCTCTCTGAAGAGAAAGCAAGCCCCCAGATCACATGATAGATGGTCATTGACTACTTAATGATCAATGGATTAAGTGTTTTAGGGCTACCTAAAACTCTTAGGCAGAGACTGCGGGTGAACTTCTTGAACAAATCTCAAGAGCTTAAGAATCTCAAGTCCGGCTGGGTACGATGGCTCATGTCGGTAATCCCAATAATTTGGGAGGCCAACACAGGTGGATCGCTTGAGCCTAGGAGTTTGAGACTAGCCTGGGCAACATGCTGAAACCCCACCTCTACAAAAATACAGGAAAATAGCCGGGGATGGTGGCACAGGCCTGTAGTCCCAAATTGGGCAGCTGAGGTGGGAGAATCACCTGAGTCCAGGAAGTCTAGACTGCAGTGAGCCATGATGACACCACTGCACTCCAGCCTAGGTGAGAGTGAGATCTTGTCTCCAAAAAAAAAAAAAAAGGAATCTTAATTCACAAGCCTTGATTCCTAATCCTTGCTCTATTCATGACCTTGGACGTACTTCCTTATCTATGTGTTATGGGTAACAGTGTATGTATGTACTATGGGTAACAATAGTGGTATGATGATTTTTTTTTTTTTAGACGGAGTCTCGCTCTGTTGCCCAGCGTGGAGTGCAGTGATGCGATCTTGGCTCACTGCAAGCTCCACCTCCTAGGTTCACGCCATTCTCCTGCCTCAGCCTCCCTAGTAGCTGGGACTACAGGTGCCCGCCACCACGCCCTGCTAATTTTTTGTGTGTGTGTAGTTTTAGTAGGGATGGGGTTTCACCATGTTAGCCAGGATGGTCTTGATCTCCTGACCTTGTGATCTGCCCGCCTTGGCCTCCCAAAGTGCTGGGATTACAGGCATGAGCTACCGCGCCTGGCTGATGATCTTTTTAAACATTTTTATTTTTATTTTAGAGATGGGATGTTACTATGTTGCCCAGGCTGGTCTTGAACTCCTGGGATCAAGAGATCCTGTTGCCATGGCCTCCTAAAGTGCTAGGATAACAGGTGTGGCCCACCACACCCAGTTGATGATCTCTTATGACTGGTACCTCCCCATCTAAGATGGCTAAGTGGTTGTATCCACAGCCTCTTTTGCCAGTTCTCTCCAGTTTGGAAGAGAATGTTCAAGGAGAACCACTCATACCCTTCTCAAGATAGAAGTGCCATCATGAACTACTGGGGCTACCCCTCACCCAATCTGACCTGCAGAATCTTGGGGATTACCAGATTCTGCCCAGTAAGAAGCCCTGAATGATCTCAACGATACTAGCTTTGCCACAGAGAAACTATGAGACTGAGAATTTAGTTTCCTCACTTCAGAAATGAGGATATTGGGAAAGATATCCTCCAAAAGCTCTTCCAGAGCAAACTGTTAGAATTTAGTGACTGTATTACTTTATCAGTATGATTTCCTAATGTACAATGTACATTTTTTTTGTTTAATTACCTATAAGTGGCCTGGTACGATAGCTCATGCCTGTAATCACAGCACTTTGGGAGGCTGAGGTAGGTGGATCACCTGAGGTCAGGAGTTCGAGACAAGCCTGGCCAATGTGGTGAAACCCCATCTCTACTAAAAATGCAAAAATTAGCTGGCCATGGTGGCAGGCGCCTGTCATCCCACCTACTCTGGAGGCTGAGGCAGGAGAATCGCTTGAACCTGGGAGGTGGAGGTTGCAGTGAGCCAAGATCGCACCATTGCACTCCTACCTGGGCGACAAGAGCGAAACTCCGTTTCAAAAAAAAAAAATTACCTATAAGTAATTGCTTAATGTTAAATTCTGAACATGCAAGAGTGTGCTTTTAGAATGAACCAACATTATGGCCGGGCGCAGTGGCTCATGCCTGTAATCCCAGCACTTTGGGAGGCTGAGGTGGGCAGATCACCTGAGGTCGGGAGTTCGAGACCAGCCTGATCAACATGGATAAACCCCGTCTCTACTAAAAGTACAAAATTAGCCGGTTGTGGTGGCGGGCATCTGTAATCCCAGCTACTAGGGAGGCCGAGGCAGGAGAATTGCTTGAACCTGGGAGGCGGAGGTTGCAGTGAGCTGAGATCGCGCCACTGCACTCCAGCCTGGGCAATAAGAGTGAAACTCCATCTCAAAAAACAAAAGGCCGGGCGCGGTGGCTCAAGCCTGTAATCCCAGCACTTTGGGAGGCCGAGACCGGCGGATCACGAGGTCAGGAGATCGAGACCATCCTGGCTAACACGGTGAAACCCCGTCTCTACTAAAAAATACAAAAAACTAGCCGGGCGAGGTGGCAGGCGCCTGTAGTCCCAGCTACTCAGGAGGCTGAGGCAGGAGAATGGCGTAAACCCGGGAGGCGGAGCTTGCAGTGAGCTGAGATCCGGCCACTGCACTCCAGCCCGGGCGACAGAGCAAGACTCCGTCTCAAAAAAAAAAAAAAAAAAAAAAAATGAACCAACATTTATTTTGTCATAAATGCATATCCAGGTCTCCACTGTACAAAACATTCTTCTAGGTGCTTCCAACTGGAAAATGTTACCCATTTGTCCTACAGCAATTTTACATGTAGTACATTTATTCTACATTTTATTAATGAGGAAATTAGTGACAACTAATACTATCTGGCTATAAGAGGCAGACTTGGGACTGTAGACTGTAGTCAATGTATTTACACAACATTCTTTCTTTCTTTCTTTTTTTTTTTTTTTTTTTTGAGACAGAGTCTCTGCTGCCAGGCTGGAGTGCAGTGGCGCGATCTTGGCTCATTGCAACCTCTGCTTCCCGGGTTTAAGTGATTCCCCTGCCTCAGCCTCCCGAGTAGCTAGGACTACAGGCACGAACCACCATACCTGGCTAATTTTTTCTATTTTTAGTAGAGATGGGGTTTCACCATGTTGGCCAGGATGGTCTCAATCTCCTGACCTCGTGATCCACATGCCTTGGCCTCCCAAACAGGCATGGTGGTGCACACCTGTAATCCCAGCTACTCGGGAGACTGAGGCAGGAAAATCGCTGGGACCCAGGAGAGAGGTTGCAGTGATTCAAGATTGTGCCACTGCCCTCCAGCCTGGGCAACAGAGCGAGACTCCATCTCAAAAATTAAAATAAAGTAAAGTAAACTAAACTAAACTAAACTACCTCCCAGTATAAACACTAAAGACATTATAGTCATGGGCTCTGAGGACTAAGCTCTGATTTTTTTATCTTGCCCAAATTCCTGTCTAAGGGGTCTGGGGAATCATGCCCTACGAACCATACATTTTCATCAGATGAATTTTATTTAACCCTATATATCGTGACTTACTTTCTAATCTGACTCTGGCATAACATTTTGTTGTTGTTGTTGTTGTTTTTGAGACAGTCTCAGTCTGTCACCCAGGCTGGAGTGCAGTGGTGTGATCTCGGCTCACTGCAGCCTCCACCTCCCAGGTTTAAATGATTCTTCCACCTCACCCTCCCAAGTAGCTGGGGCTACAGGCATGTGCCACTGCACCCGGGTAATTTTTGTATTTTTAGTAGAGAGGGGGTTTTGCCATGTTGGCCAGGCTGGTCTGGAACTCCTGGCCTCAGGTGATCTGCCTACCTCGGCTTCCCAAAGTGCTGGGATTACAGGTGTGAGCCACCGTGCCCAGCCTTCTTTTTAGAGAGAAAGTCTGGCTCTGTTGCTCAGAGTACAGTGGCATGATCATAGCTCACTGCAGCCTTAAACTCCTGGGCTCAGGTGATCATCCCGCCTCAGCCTCCTGAGTGGCTGGGACTACAGGCATGTGTCACCATGCCTGACTGCTATTTTTTTGGGACACAGTGTAACTACCCAGTGGGTTCACCTTACCTGCTCTCTAGACAGAGCTGATTTATGAAGACAGGGGAATTGCAATAGGGAAAGAGTAATTCACGCAGAGCTGGCTCTGCGGGAGACCAGAGTTATATTATTACTAATTAAGTTTGCCCAGTATTTGGGGATCAGAGTTTTTAAGGACAACTTGGTAGATTGGGGGAAACCAGTGAGCCGGGAGTTCTAATTGGCCAGGTCAGAGATGAAATCGTAGAGAGTGGAAGCTGTCTTCTTGTGCTGAGTCAGTTCCTGGGTGTGGGGCCACAAGATCAGATGAGCCAGTTTATCGATCTGGGTGGTCCCAGCTGATCCAGCAAGTGCAGGGTCTGCAGAATATCTCAAGCACTGATCTTAGGGCAGTTTAGGGAAGGTCAAGATTTTGTAACCTCCAGCTGCATGAATCCTAAACCATAATTTCTAATCTTGTGGCTACTTTCTTAGTCCTACAAAGGCAGTCTAGTCCCCAGGCAAGGAGGTTTGTGTTGGGAAAGGGCTGTTATCATCTTTGTTTTAAACTGTAAACTATAAGTTTCTCCTGAAGTTAGTTTAGCCTCCGCCCAGGAATGAAGAAGGACAGCTTGGAGGTTAGAGCCAAGATGGAGTCAGGTTAGATCTTTTTCCACTGTCTCAGTCATAATTTTGCAAAGGCAGTATGTTGCCCAGGCTAGTCTCAAACTCCTGGCCTCAAGCAATCCTCCCACTTCCTCCTCCCAAAGTGCTGGTATTACAGGCATCAGCCACTGTGCCCAGCCCCCTCTTTAATTCTAAAATAGGCCACAGTGCTTGGTAAAGGGGTGTCACCATTCTAGAGACAACCCTGGGAGCCTGTGCCATCTGCACAACTGACATGGTAACTAGAATCTTAGTTTATTAAGCTGGGCAAGCTGAGTCACTCGTTTCTGCTTCTCCCTTTCCTTTCTCTTCTCCAGACTTATTTCCTTTCTCCTACTTATCTACTGTGGCTTTTTCCTGTGCTAATCTAGCTTTCTTTCTCCCATATCTTAGTTGAGCATCTATATTCAAAAGCCAGCACTTCAGTCCAGGCGCGGTGGCTCACGCTTGTAATCCCAGCACTTTGAGAGGCCGAGGTGGGAGGATCACATGAGGCCAGGAGTTCAAGACCAGTCTGGCCAATATGGTGAAACCCCGTCTCTAACAAAAATACAAAAAATTAGCCGGGCATGTGGCGCACGCCTGTAATCTCAGCTACTGGGGAGGCTGAGGCAGGAAAATCGCTTCAACCCAGGAGGCAGAGGTCACAGTGAGCTGAGATCGCGCCACTGCACCCCAGCCTGGGCGACAGGACGTCAGTGAGATACCTCTGGCCAAATCCCACGGGAGTAGTTCCCTAGCATCACAGGTCCAGGCTCCGTCCCGGGCCTTCTCGCTGCTCCCATTGGCTCGGCCGCAGACTCCTGGGGCGCCGACGCCTCCTACTGGCCGCCGCGGCGAGGCCCCAGAGCAGGGCACTGGCCAGTCCCAGCTGAGTTGGGGGGTGTCAGGGACGCAAGTGACTTCACAGAGGACAATGTCATAACCTTAAGTAACACCAAACAACTTTTCCTAAAGTGGGGATAAGAGGCTCGCTCTCTAGACTGCAGGTCTTAAGCACCTGCCGCGGCATGTGATCGCGCGGATTGGAGTCCCCGCCGCCCCTCAGTCGTGGCGTGGCTTCCAGGTTAGTCATTCCACAGCACAAACCCCCAAGTCCAACTATTTTAAATGATGGTGTGGATCTAGTCGGTGCCTGGCAAATGTGGGGTTTTTATTTTTATTTTTTAATTAATTAATTTATTTATTTTCTGAGATGGAGTTTCGCTGTTTTTACCCAGGCTGGAGTGCGATGGCATGATCTCGGCTCATTGCAACCTCTACCTCCCGGGTTCAAGTGATTCTTCTGCCTCAGCCTCCCGAGTAGCTGGGATTACAGGCGCCCACCACCCTGCTAGGCTAATTTTGTATTTTTAGTAGAGACGGGGTTTCACCATGTTGGCCAGACTGACCTGACCTCAGGTGATCCGCCGGCCTCGGCCTCCTAAAGTGCTGGAATTACAGGCGTGAGCCACTGCGCCGGGGCCAAAAGTGGACTTTTTATAAGGCGTCCACTACACACGACAGAAAAATGTCTATTTCCCTCTACCGCCCCTAGAGTCTAGCTAATCTAGCTTTAGGGGTGTCTGGTAAGTCCCGGGCCTCTCCGGTGGGGACGGTGGGGGAATGGGGGTCTAGCTGTTAGACTCTGAATAACTTTCCAGCAAAAGTAGTTGTGAGGAAAAACAGGACTGAAAAGGAAAAGTTTCTATCCCTTAATCTCGCTCACTGGCATAGTCATCCCTGAAAATAATACATAAAGTCAGGGTTTATAGAGGGGTCACTTGCTTGAACATGATATTCATTGTTTAGGGAGAGAAAATCCAGGCTTTCTTTTTCATTTATTTGTTACTTTTTAAATAGACAGGGTCTCATAATGTGGCCCAGGCTGGAGTGCAGTGGCACAGTCATAGCTCACTGCAGTTTTGAACTCCTGGGCTCAAGCGATCCTCCAACCCCAGCTTCGCTTCCCGAATAGCTGGGACTACAGGCCTGTGCCACCATGCCCACCAAATTTTAATTTTCTGGGGTTTTTTTGGTGGAG
This sequence comes from Theropithecus gelada, assembly GCF_003255815.1. Lineage (NCBI taxonomy): Eukaryota > Metazoa > Chordata > Mammalia > Primates > Cercopithecidae > Theropithecus > Theropithecus gelada. The sequence continues at coordinate 60,202,805 of NC_037668.1, read as the reverse complement.
GTAGGATGTCACTGATGCCCAGGCTGGCCTCGAACTCCTGGCCTCAAGTGATTCTCCCACCTCATCCTCCCAAAGCGCTGGAATTACAGGAGTGAGCCAATGTGGCCATATCTCAAGGCCTTCATTTTTTAACATGTGGTGCTAATACTTTTAGGTGGGGTTTTCAACTCCTGGGTTTTTTGTGGATTTTTTCCTCAGTATATAGAAAAAGTTTATTTATTTATTTATTTATTTATTTATTTTTTGAGATGGAGTCTCGCTCTGTCGCCCAGGCTGGAGTGCAGTGGCCCGATCTCCACTCACTGCAAGCTCCGCCTCCCGGGTTCACGCCATTCTCCTGCCTCAGCCTCCCGTGTAGCTGGGACTACAGGCGCTCGCCACCGAGCCCAGCTAATTTTTGTATTTTTAGTAGAGATGGGGTTTCACCGTGTTAGCCAGGATGGTCTAGATCTCCTGACCTCGTGATCTGCCTGTCTCGGGCTCCCAAAGTGTTGGGATTACAGGCGTGAGCCACCGTGCCCGGCCAGAAAAAGTTTTAAATCAGTTCAGATAGGCAACAAAAGGCACAGTATCTTTTGTTTTTTGAGAAGTTTCATTCCTGTTGCCCAGGCTGGAGTGCAGTGGCGCAATCTCAGCTCACTGCAACCTCCACCTCCTGGGTTCAAGCAATTCTCCTGCCTCAACCTCCCGAGTAGCTGGGATAACAGGTGTGTGCCAACATGCCAAGCTAATTTTTATATTTTTGGTAGAGACGGGGTTTCACCATGTTGGTCAGGCTGGTCTTGGACTCCTGACCTCAAGTGATCCACCTGCCTTGGCCTCCCATAGTGCTGGAATTACAAGTATGAGCCACCGCGCCTGGACTCGGCATGTAACCTTTTAAAATTATGCAAGAAAATAAAAAGACAAAAAATTACGGGCCAGTTGTGGTGGATCATGCCTATAATCCTAGCACTTTGGGAGGCCAAGGCTGGCGGATCATCTGAGGTCAGGAGTTTGAGACCAGTCGGACCAGTATGGCGAAACTCTTGTCTCTACTAAAAATAAAAAAATTAGCCGGGTATGGTGGCGCATGCCTATAATCCCAAGTACTCTGGAGGCTGAGGCAGGAGAATCGCTTGAACCTGGGAGGCGGAGGTATGAGCTGAGATCACGCCATTGCACTCCAGCCCGGGCTACAGAGCGAGACTCCGTCTCAAAAAAAAAAAAAAAAAAAATTATGCAAGAAAGTACCATTTTGTCATTGGAAGAAATTCTTTTTTGTAGGAGACTGAAGAGATATACTTGTCCTGAATGGATTGCAAACATAACCTTCAAGGTGGGAATGAGGATGGTACTCTATCCAAAAGTTGTGTTTTAAGTTATTTTCAAAGCTTTTTTTTTTTTTTTAGATGGAGTCTTGCTCTTTTGCCCAGGCTGGAGTGCAGTGGCCCGATCTCGGCTCACTGCAACCTCCGCCTCCCGGGTTCAAGCAATTCTCCTGCCTCAGCCTGCTGAGTAGCTGGGATTACAGGCGCCCGCCACCACGCCCAGGTAATTTTTGTATTTTTAGTAGAGATGGGGTTTCACCATGTTGGTCAGGCTGGTCTCGAACCCCTGACCTCAGTGATCCACCCACCTCAGCCTCCCAAAGTGCTGGGATTACAGGCGTGAGCCACCACGCCCGACTTTAATGGTAATTCTTGAAGAAATAAAGCAAAAGAGAAATTTGCTGTTTCCAAATTCGTCTGAAGTCTTCTTTAAATAATGCAGTAATATTTTCCTGCCTCTCTAGGATTCCATTTAACTGGAACTAAAGAATGACTTAGGCCGGGCGCGGTGGCTCAAGCCTGTAATCCCAGCACTTTGGGAGGCCAAGACGGGCGGATCACGAGGTCAGGAGATCGAGACCATCCTGGCTAACATGGTGAAACCCCGTCTCTACTAAAAAAATACAAAAAAATAGCCGGGCGAGGTGGCGGGCGCCTGTAGTCCCAGCTACTCGGGAGGCTGAGGCAGGAGAATGGTGCAAACCCGGGAGGCGGAGCTTGCAGTGAGCTGAGATCCGGCCACTGCACTCCAGCCTGGGCGACAGCGCGAGACTCCCTCTCAAAGAGGAAAAAAGAAAAAATAAAGAATGACTTAATTCAATTATTTTATGGAATTCTAATGTGTAGCAATTGAGCTTTTACAGTGCTTGGAGTGTTCTGGTTCCTTTTTTTAAAAAGAAAATATTAATGCTTGTAAAATTTCAGTATGTAGTATTTCAGTCACGTATTTATTATACAGTATAGTTCTTTTATTGGTTTGAAGTACTGTGTGAATTCCCAGAATACAATACCCGTAATCAAATAAAATTCAAATGCATCCCAAAATAAAAATGGGGTATTTTAAGACTACTCATTATTTTATTAGTGTGTCGATATTACTAGTCCCTATTAAAAACCTTAGATAATGGAACATGCAGTGTGTCTTGAAATTTCACAAAAATAAGTATTTTCCTGGACTGGGCACCTCTATTTTTAAAATTTTCCTTAATGATACAGTTGAGACTCAGTGGACTGGAAGGTCAAATGGTCCTACTCCTTCTCCCTGGCATCTATATGAGGAGGACACAGCGAAACCTTGAATGGGCCCTATTTTGCATGTCACAAACATTGGGAAGCTTTAAATTAATTAATTAATTAATTAATTATTTTTATCTTTAGAGCCAAGATCTTGCTGTATCATCCAGGCTGAAGTGCAGTGGCACCATCATAGCTCACTGTATCCTTCATTCAGTGATCCTGAGGCTCAAGTGATCCTCCCATCCGAGCCTCCTGAGTAGCTGAGACTACAGGCATGTGCCACCACACCCACCTAATTTTTCAATTTTTTGCAGAGACTGCGTCTTGTTATGTTGCCCAGGCTGGTCTCAAACTCCTGGGCTCAAGCAGTCCTCCTACCTCATCTCCCAAAGTGTGGGGATTACGGTCATGAGCCACTGTACCCAGCCTAGTTTTTTTTTTTTTTTTTTTGAGACGGAGTCTTGTTCTGTCACCAGGAGTGTAGTGGCGTGATCTCAGCTCACTGCAACCTCTGCCTCCCGGGTTCAAGCAATTCTCCTGCCTCAGCCTCCTAAGTAGCTGGGACTAAAGGCTCGTGCCACCACACTCAGCTAATTTTTATATTTTTAGTAGAGATGGGGTTTCACCACATTGGCCGGGATGGTCTCGATCTCTTGACCTCCTGATCTACTCGCCTTGGCCTCCCAAAATGCTGGGATTACAGGCATGAGCCACCACGCCCAGCCAACCTAGCTTGCAAAAATACTTACACCCAAGCCCCACCTGCCAGAGATTCCGATTTGCCTAGGCATCTACATTTTAAAAGCTCCACAGGTGATTCTAATGTGCAATCGAAGTTGAGGATCTCTGGTCTAGGCAGAAATGTTCCCTTTTCTCCCTTATGGGCTGAATAAAAATAAGTTTCTCTTTAATAAAGAAAATAAGTAGCTGTAAGTAATATCAACAAGGAAATAAATGATTTTCCCAATGTATAATGGAATTGTGTATCTGGAAATCTGAAAGAGCAAGGCAGGCGAAGTATAAAATCATGCTTGCAAATGATCTAGCTAAGTGCAAAGGTTTTTCCCTGGTCTCTGGTTTCCTTTTTTTTTTTTTTTTTTTTTTTTTTTTTGAGACAGAGTCTTGCTCTGTCACCCAGGCTGGAGTGCAGTGGCGTGATCTCGGCTCCCTGCAACCTCCACCTCCCAGGTTCAAGCAATTCTTGTGCCTCTGTCTCCCGAGTAGCTGGGATCACAGGCGTGCGGCACCACGCCAGGCTAATTTTTGTACTTTTTATAGAGACGGGGTTTTACCATGTTGGCCAGGCTGGTCTTGAACTCTTGGCCTCAAATGATCTGTCCACCTCAGCCTCCCAAAGTGCTGGGATTACAGGCGTAAGCCACATTACCCAGCCTCTGGTTTCCTAGTTAAAGGTGATAAAGTATGCAATGGATTTTGATGGTTTGAAAAAAAAAAAAGAGTAGAGAAAAGTGTTATACTATTTCAGTAATTGCAAAATATTTTGACTTCAAGAGTCCCTTTGCTTCTCTTGCTGTGTGTGGTTTATTACTTGTTAACATTACACTTAAATATGTTACTTTTTTGGTGGCATTAATACAGTTCTGTGGGGAGAAGGCTGAAGTGAAAATGAATTTATAGATCCTCGGTGGATTCATTTTTCTGGCCTATTCATGGGTCCATTAACAGGAATAGTTAAGCAACTCCTGTATCAAAATTATATGTTACTTATACTTCACAATATATAAAACAGCTGGCTATATACTACCATTTCTGTGATAACCTAAATTTTATCATTAAAACTCTTGTAACTAAAGGCATCCGTGGCCCATCTGTAACAGCCGCTGCCGCGATGCCAGCTGCAGTGGGGGAAACGCAGCTGAGGCTCACGGCTCCAGGGAGCCCGCAGGAGCTGGCTACAGGCAGGAACCCTGCCCCTACTGAGTTGGCAGGGCTGGAGTCCCACACTCGTGGGCACAGCTGCAGCCATCCAGCTGCGGCTCCAGACCTGGGCATCCCTGCACTCTTCAGGGCTTGGGAAGCTCCCGGCCCCCACAGGCTCAGAAGTGCCTGCTCCCATTCCCTGGCCTGTTTCTGCTCCCGGCACCTGCTCTGTTGCAGAGCAAAGTTGTGGCCAAACCTAGGTGTTGTCGTGACCTGGCCAGGTTCAGCATGCTTGAGGTGGCACTGACACGCCAGCCCCCTGCCACCTCAGCCCCCTCTAAACTTTGGGCACCCATGTGCATGGAAGGGAGGCCAGCCAGAGGGGTATGAGGGTGACTCAGTTCAGGCCAGCAGTGCCCTGTGGCACAAACAGCCTGGGCACCATGGAGGGCATGTTGATGGTAGGAAGCCGATAGGTTCCTGGGTGGAAAAAGGTGAGTTCCCAGTGAAATCCCACTTTCAAGCCAGTGAATGCCTGAAGCCTGGGGGCTGGGCTGGCAGTTCCAGGTGGAGTCCAGAGCTGGGGTAAGAACTTGTGGTGTTTTCTGGGCTGCCCATGGATACCCATGGACCAAGCAGCATGCACTTCCTCCCTTCTGAGCCCATAAAAACCCCTGGACTCAGCCAGACTCAGCCGACTGTCAGGACTACCAGCTGCGGGAAGGAGCTACCCACTTTGAGTCTCCTTAAAAGGACCTGCCTGCAGGTCTCCTCTTGGGTGAGAGCTGGTCATCTGGACACTCATCAGGTCGACCTGCCTGTGGAAAGGAGCTATCCACTTCGGGACTCCTGAGAGCTGTTCTGTTGCTCAGTGAAGCTCATTTCCGCCTTGCTCACTCTCCAGTTGTCTGCCTACCTCATTCTTCTTGGATGCAGGAAAAGAACTCGGGCCCTTGGCCGGGCGCAGTGGCTCAAGCCTGTAATCCCAGCACTTTGGGAGGCCGAGATGGGCGGATCACGAGGTCAGGAGATCGAGACCATCCTGGCTAACACAATGAAACCCCGTCTCTACTAAAAATACAAAAAAATTAGCCGGGCGTGGTGGCGGCGCCTGTAGTCCCAGCTACTCGGGAGGCTGAGGCAGGAGAATGGCGGGAACCCGGGAGGCGGAGCTTGCAGTGAGCCGAGATCGGGCCACTGCACTCCATTCTGGGCCACAGAGTGAGACTCCGCCTCAAAAAAAAAAAAAAAAAAAAAAGAACTCGGGCCCCACTGAAGGGTGGACTGAAAGAGCTGTAACACAAGCAGGGCTCAAACACGCCCCCTGCTCACCACGTTGGCGGCGACAAGAAGGAGAAGAGCTGCAGCCCTTCTGGCAGCCCAGACCTCGAGGCTCCCTGAGCCAGGGCTGTGACATGCTGTAACACCCTCTTTGGGGCTCTGCAGTTCCTTGCATCTCTGAGCTTTCGGGCACCACTGCATTCCCCTTGTCCAGATGCTGGTGCCCACAGTGGAAGCTGCTTTTGGTACATCTGGTCCCGCTGCAGCCTCACATGGAGCTGGTGCCTGTGCCAGCGCTGAGAGCTGTCCACCCCACTGCAGCCAGTGCGCCTGGTTGTGTGCAGTGGCAGGACCCCACGCTCACTCACTCACACACCCATCACTCCGTGCCTGGCTCACCCTTGGCAGACATGGGATCCAGGCCGGTACCACCAGTGGAGCACAGCCTGCCAGGCCACATGGGTGGAATGAGCCCAACAGACACAAGCAAAACCCAAGCAGAGGTGCCACCGGCCAAGAAGTTTCTGGATCCTGTGAGATAACTAAAGTCATGTCCTTTACATAACATTTATTCTATATAGAATGTATCCACATACAATGATGTCAGCTTTAAAACAATCACTTGTATAAAATCATCTATAAAATAGAGTGATACATAATACACCTCAGTGAATTACGCTGATGGTCTAGGATTCAGAAAATGTGATCATTCTATTTTCTATTTTTTTGGCCACCATTTCACTGGGTTGTCTTAGGTTCCTTTTTTTTTTTTTTTTTTTTTAAAATGGAATCTCGCTCTGCCACCCAGCCTGGAGTGCAGTGCCGTGATCTTGGCTCACTGCAACCTCTGCCTCCTGAGTTCAAGCAATTCTCCTGTCTCAGTCCCCAGAGTAGCTGGGATTACAGATGCCCGCCACCATGCCTGGCTAATTTTTGTATTTTTAGTAGAGAAGGGGTTTCACAATATTGCCCAGGCTGGTCTCCAACTCTTGACCTAAAGTGATCCACCTGCCTCGGCCTCCCAAAGTGCTAGGATTACAGGTGTGAGCCACCGTGCCTGACCTTTAGGTTTTTTTACTGTTCTGTGCCTCAATTTATTTACCTTTCATGTGGGATAACTGTCCTATTTCACAGATATGTAAAGAATAACATAAAATTATTAAACACTTTGCAAATATAAAATGCTATATAAACGATAAATAATAATACTGATACACTCATATAAAATAACAAAACTTTGTTTATAATCTAAAGTTTGGTCCTCCTGTACCTATTTTTCTTTTCTTTTTTTTTTTTTTTTTTGAGTCAGAGTCTTGCTCTGTTGCCCAGACTGGAGTGCAGTGGCATGATCTTGGCTCACTGCAACCTCTGCCTCCTGGGTTTAAGCAATTCTCCTGCCTCAGTCTCTGGAGTAGCTGGGATTACAGGTGCACACCACCATATCTGGCTGATTTTTTTTTTTTTTTTTTGTATTTTTAGTAGAGATGGGGTTTCACCATGTTGGCCAGGCTGGTCTCTAACTCCTGACCTCATGATCTGCCCACCTTGGCCTCCCAAAGTGCTGGGATTACAGGCATGAGCCACCGTGCCCCGCCTCCTGTACCTATTATTATCGCCCTTCCCAGTTAAACACATCTTATGCTACACTGCTTTTAGTGATTTTCCATACTTATTTAATTTTAGGACTAAAAAAATTTTTTTAAAACCAATATGGGTGGAAATTTCAATAAATCTTGGCATGACCTGGCAAAATAACTTAATAATTGAGTTCTGAGCTCATAAATAATTGAAGCACCAAACTTCTTTCATCCATTAGTCAGTACTTAGCCATATAGAAAACAGTAACTATGCTTATTTTGATTGCATTACTGAAAATATAATATTGAAAAATTTGTTCCTAAATTTTAAAAAGTCTTAAGATCTGATACCCATAGAAGGAACATCATGTGCTAAGGATGTGATTTGCTTCACTAAGAGACCATATGGTTACCTGCTCATAAGCACAGTGAGTAATAGGAGTTAGGAAATGAGGCTGCAGCGCTCAAAGGGAATTCAAGAAGTTGTCTAATTCCATGGTTTTCAACGTTGTGCACCTGAGTTCTGCAGAGGTGTCTGGGGAAAGGTTTGTGGGGGGCTTTAACCAGAGCAGCTCTGATTTTAGAGTTCATCCCTTAAAGTTGAGCATCTCTAGGAAATAATTCATTTCAAGAGTTTCTCAGGTTAAAAAATTACTTTAAACTGCAGATCTAGTCCATTTTGTTTCTTCCAGACACTAGGCATGACTGCAGTGGTGCTTTCTTTTTGTAATGCTTCATCCTATACCCAGACACTCTTGAGAGTAATGGAGTTAGAAGGGCATTCAGAAGTTGATAAATGGCATTCCTGCAAGAGCAAACTTTGGTCTAACCAAGTCTTGATATTAAAAAAAAAAAAAAAAATCCTTGGCATAAATAAAGCTTATTTAAACAGATTATACCCCTATGTAACATTTGCCCACATGTAAAAACCAAAGAATTCAATTTTCTCAAATCATCAATAGACAGTTTCACTGTAGAAAATAACCGGTCTCTAATGTCTTAGATATATATGATATGATAACTGGAGGCATTATTTACAACTTACAGACATGTCTTAAATGTTCTTTTATGATGTTAAAATGATACAACAGATTCTCTTGTCTAGTTTGGTGAACTCGATCGTTGTTTTGTGGGGATCGTTTGATGCTTGTTATAAACAATTATGAGAAAGTATTATTTCTGAAAAGGCAATTACAAGTGCTGGTGGCAGTGTGTTCAGTGAATGTTGCTGATATTCATGCTGATGTATGTAAAGTTTGCATGCAGAAGATAATAGCATAAAAGGATATTTAGATCATAGACTAAATAAAGTGCATTAGAGTATACACATGCAAGCACTACTTCATTGATATGAATGAAGTTAAAATCAGCCATTTTTCCTATTGGCTCCAACAACTAAAGAATCAGGTTTTAATTTCAAAAGGTGTCAGTATTACTCTGGTAAGACTAGAGAATGACAAGCATTTCCTTCCTCATTCAGATACACTTTAATTGTTAAGAATCCTGATTTAGGCTGGGCATGGTGACTCACGCCTGTAATCCCAGCACTTTGGGAGGCTGGGGCGGCGGGGGGGCGGGGTGGATCACGAGGTCAGGAGTTTGAGACCAGCCTGGCCAACATAGTGAAACCCCATCTCTACTAAAAATACAAAAATTAGCCTGACATGGTGGCACGTGCCTGTAGTTCCAGCTACTCAGGAGGCTGAGGCAGGAGAATCATTTGAACCCGGGAGGCGGAGGTTGAGGTGAGCCGAGATCACGCCATTGCACTCCAGCTTGGGCAACAGAGCGAGACTCCGTCTCAAAAAAAAACAGAATCCTGATTTAGGAACAGCCATGTTGGGAGAACAGAGAACTCAATGCCTATCATCCAGTCTTGAAGCAACTGGAAATGTGCCATCAAGGGAATCTTGGCCGGGCGCGGTGGCTCAAGCCTGTAATCCCAGCACTTTGGGAGGCCGAGACGGGCGGATCACGAGGTCAGGAGATCGAGACTATCCTGGCTAACACAGTGAAACCCCGTCTCTACTAAAAAATACAAAAAAAAAAAAACTTAGCCGGGCGAGGTGGCAGGCGCCTGTAGTCCCAGCTACTCGGGAGGCTGAGGCAGGAGAATGGCGTGAACCCGGGAGGCGGAGCTTGCAGTGAGCTGAGATCCGGCCACTGCACTCCAGCCTGGGGGACAGAGCAAGACTCCGTCTCAAAAAAAAAAAAAAAAAAAGGGAATCTTGAAAAAGTCTCAATTAAGTACCATGAAACAAATGGTTATTCATCTATTTTTAAATTTTTTAAAAGAAAGTAACCAATTTAGCCTAGAAATCGGTATCAAGGACAATAATTAATGAAAGAACAAGAGAAAATAATAATATAAAAAGTATCATTTTGAGGTATGTCATTTAAAAATGGCATTTAAAAATACAGTAAAATAGATGGTACCTCTCCATATACAATGAAATTCTATCAAGCTCCACTGTGATAACTTGCAGAAGAGACCTTTATGAAGTTCAGCTCTTTACTTCAGATATTTAGATTTTACCTTTAGAACTAAAACAATGCTTCTCTAATTTAGCTGTAATTTTGGAATGTTTCATAATTCAGGCAGGGGAGAAGTTTTTTGGTTTTTTTATTTTCTGTTTTTTGTTTTTTGTGACAGAGTTTCACGCTTGCTGCCCAGGCTGGAGTGCAATGGCACAATCTCAGTCCACTGCAACCTCTGCCTCCTGGGTTCAAGTGATTCTCCTGCCTCAGCCTTCCGAGTAGCTGGGATTACAGGCATGCACCACCACGTCGGGCTAATTTTGTATTTTTAGTAGAGATGGGGTTTCTCCATGTTGGTCAGCCTGGTCTCGAACTCCCAACCTCAGGAGATCCACCTGCCTCAGCCTCCCAAAGTGCTGGGATTACAGGTGTGAGCCACCGTGCCCAGCCCAAAGGGGAGAAGTTTAAACTTTGTATATTAGGAGAAAATTTGTCTTGAAAATATATAAACAAGAGAAGCAAAAATGTTCAATGTACTTAAGTGAATAATTTGTTCAAATAGTTTTATACTTTAAATTTACATATAAATAACTTGACATAAAAACATACCAATAGGTACTGTAGGGACATTACTTAGCACTATTTGAAAATCTCTAGATCAAGATATTATATGTTGTTGAAAATGACTCAATTCCTCCTTTCATACTTTCTAATTCTGATTGGCTTATTTTTATAATTACTGCCAACTGGTGAGGTTTGACTTCTATTCTTTGCCATTTCAGGAGACATACAGGGAGAGAATGTTGAAAGAGGATTGTTTAAAATCAGACCCTGTCCAGTCATCAGCTTTCTCTCTCAAACTTTCTGACCTTAATTTCCTCATTTGTAAATCGGAGATAGTATCCATCTCACTGATTGAGAAAATATGTGAGAGAGTACTGTATAAATAATATAGCACTACATAATATTAGAAATCACTCAAATATGGTAAGAACCTCCTAGTTTATTTTCCTTTTTTTTTTGTTTTTTTTGGGTTTCTCTCTTGTTGCCCAGGCTGGAGTGCAATGCTATGATCTTGGCTCACTGCAACCTCTGCCTCCCACGTTCAAGTAATTCTCCTGCCTCAGCCTCCCGAGTAGCTGGGATTATAGGCATGCACCACCATGCCCGGCTAATTTTGTATTTTTTAGTAGAGATGAGGTTTCACCATGTTGGCCAGGCTGGTTTTAAACTCCTGACCTCAGGTGATACGCCTGCGTTGGCCTCTCAAAGTATTGGGATTATAGGCGTGAGCCACCGCGCCTGGCCTGTTTTTCTTTAGAATATGGATAACCATATTGACAGATCGTCTTCACAAACTGCCTTGACTTTTAGGCAACATTAGTTTCCTGCTTTAAGAAAATATCTGCGCCGGGCGCGGTGGCTCACGCCTGTAATCCCAGCACTTTGGGAGGCCGAGGCGGGCGGATCACAAGGTCAGGAGATCGAGACCACAGTGAAACCCCGTCTCTACTAAAAATACAAAAAACTAGCCGGGCGCGGTGGCGGGCGCCTGTAGTCCCAGCTACTCAGGAGGCTGAGGCAGGAGAATGGCGTGAATCCAGGAGGCGGAGCTTGCAGTGAGCCGAGATCGCGCCACTGCACTCCAACCTGGGCGACAGCGTGAGACTCCGTCTCAAAATAAAAAAAAAAAAAAAAAAAAAAAAAAAGAAAATATCTGCATTTGGCCGGGCGCGGTGGCTCAAGCCTGTAATCCCAGCACTTTGGGAGGCCGAGACGGGCGGATCACAAGGTCAGGAGATCAAGACCATCCTGGCGAACACGGTGAAACCCCGTCTCTACTAAAAATTACAAAAAAACTAGCCGGGCGAGGTGGCGGGTGCCTGTAGTCCCAGCTACTCGGGAGGCTGAGGCAGGAGAATGGCGTGAACCCGGGAGGCGGAGCTTGCAGTGAGCCGAGATCTGGCCACTGCACTCCAGCCTGGGTGACAGAGCAAGACTCCGTCTCAAAAAAAAAAAAAAAAAAAAATAATGTGTACTTAAAATATATTAAGTAAAGATTTCCCCCCCTACCCCCCCCCCCCC
>NC_037668.1:60180635-60190916 GCF_003255815.1 Theropithecus gelada | reverse complement strand
GTTGGCAGGGGCGCAGATCGGGCCCCCACCCCCCCCCCCGGGGGAAAGCAAAACTCCCCCTCAAAAAAAAAAAAAAAAAAAAAAAAAAGAAAATATCTGCATTTAATCTTTGGTCAGCCTCTACTTTCATTTTTTTTATTGTTTGTTTTGTTTTTAACAATACTGAGAGTAATTTTAACCTAATGATAAAAATGTCAAATATGAATGATTTCAAACATTTTAGTTTTCTTCCATAATCCTTAAACGTTCAGGATATCAGAGTAATGACAGATTGTTTCAGATCTCAAATTAATACAAAGACTAATTTGTCTAGTCAGGTGGGTTGCCAGATCCTTAAACGTGCTCTTAACTGGTTTCCTGTGAAATTAAACATTGGTTGTATATGTGTTTTTGAAACACCTTGAAATTGTCTTACATAAAGTTTGGATGTGGTGAATTTATTTAAAGTATTTTCTTTGAAAAAAGTTTGCTAAGTAGATCTTCCAATATTAAAAGAAAAAGGGTATCTCTGTAATAAAGTAAGAGGATTGTAATGAAAGTAAGAGGATAATTGTTCATCCATCATGCCAACTCAAGCTAGTTCTTTTTTTCCAGTGCAGCAACACATTTTAGGGCAACAAAGTTCAGAATGGATACAATGGCCTGTTCAGAAAGCATGCAAGTTATATCAGATCATTTCTTTAAAGTCAGTATGATAAATTTGTCAACTAGACTCTGACCACAGAAAGAGAGAGATACAGGAAGTCAATGTAAATTGCAGACATGCCAGCTCTGTTGGTTCACATTACAGCTACCTAATGTTGGGCTTAATTTCTTTTTCTTCTTCTTCTTCACTATCATCAACCTGTTGGATGACCAGATCAGCAGACCCATCTTCTACAATCTCCACATAGGATCTATTCTCATCTTCACTCAAGTGCCATCTGGAATCCTTATCTCCATCTGATGGGGACATAAGATGTTGTTCAGCTTCCAAGTCAATGGGGAGGCTGTCTATGCCAAATTCTGCAAGACACTCATTACACAGTCTGTAGCGCCTGGTTCCCTCCTGTACCACTTGCCCTGTTAGATCTGTCACATGGCGTTTACATTTTCTGCAGATGAGTTTACATGCCTGGTGAATCTGTGTAGAGATTTAAATAGTGATAAAAGTGATTTTTCAAAAGCAGGACAGTTTGATATTTTAGGTACCAGTTCATAAACTTAAGATGTTCAAAGCCATGCATTAAACTCAAATTAACAACTATTATTAGAAAAAGATCAAGGGTTTTAGTGGCAAATTGATGTCACAGAAATATTAAACATCAGCTTTCTCTAAATAGTGGCTATCATGTTTTTTATTATTAATATTACATAATAATTTCACTTATCCCTTAATCCAATAGCATTTGGGTATCTGAGGTAACAACAGGATACTTCCTATGATAATAATAATTGCAAACACTTACATGCACCATGCACTTATTTATTTATTTTTATTATTTATTTATTTATTTATTTTTGAGACAGCGTCTTACTCTGTCGCCCAGGCTGGAGTGCAATGGCGCAATGTCAGCTTGCTACAACTTCTGCCTCCTGGGCTCAAGCAATTCTCTTACTTCTGCCTCCTGAGTAGCTGGTATTACAGGCACACACCACCATGCCCAGCTAATTTTTGTATTTTTAGTAGAGATAGGTCATGTTGGTCAGGCTGGTCTTGAACTCCTGACCTTGTCATCCATCTGCCTCAGATGCCCACAGCGCTGGGATTACAGGCGTGAGCCACTGTGTCCAGCATACTTTTTATTTTTAAGATAAGGTCTCCCTCTGTCACCCAGGCTAGGGTGTAGTGGTGACCATAGCTCACTGCAGCCTCAACCTCCCAGGCTCAAGCAATCCTCCCATCCCAACCTACCAAGGAGCTGGGATTACAGATGCATGCCACCACACCTGGCTAATTAAAACAAAAAAAATTGGCCGGACCCTGTGGCTCAAGCCTGTAATCCCAGCACTTTGGGAGGCCGAGACGGGCGGATCATGAGGTCAGGAGATCGAGACCATCCTGGCTAACACGGTGAAACCCCGTCTCTACTAAAAAATACAAAAACCTAGCTGGGCGAGGTGGCGGGCGTCTGTAGCTACTCGTGAGGCTGAGGCAGGAGAACGGCGTGAACCCGGGAGGCGGAGCTTGCAGTGAGCTGAGATCCGGCCACTGCACTCCAGTCTGGGCGTCCAAGCGAGACTCTGTCTCAACAAAAAAAAAAAAAAATTTTTTTAGAGAAAGGGTCTTGCTATGTTGTCCAGTCTGAACATATCTTAATTTGAGGTGGTGGTGGGGGTGGAATCTCTCTTGTTTTGTGTATTAATTTTTTGTTATTTTACTAGAGAAAGATAAATATTGTAAAATTTTTGTAAAATATTGTAAAAATTTAAATGTATCAATATTTTAGATAGAAGGAGTACTTGCCATTTTTATTAATAAAAGATCTGCTGGAGAGAGGACCACACAGGGATTGGAAGGCTTGGGGTTCTAGTCATTTACTATCTTCGTCACTTACTAACCATGTATCTTGGAGCAAGTAATTTAAAACATTATATAAACTTGCTTTAGGGTGACAGTTAAAATATTTAACTGGTAAGATATGGGCACCACCCAGACAGATGAGAAACCTGACTAATTCTACTGGACACTCGTCATAAACAACTACTATGGTGCTGGTTCTACTATCAGCGTAGTATTATCTTTGCTTGCTTCCTGTGGCTAATGGGAATACCACTCACAGGGCTAACATGAGGACCAAATGAGTTAACGTGTGAAATGCCTTGGTAAATTTCTTGGTAAATTTCTTGGTAAACAGCTGTAGTTGAGGAATAATTAGGTATTATAATTAGTAATAAACAACTTTGTTCAACAGCTGTCAGAACAGTAGATTATGGGTTCTAATCTAAAAATTATAAAAATTAATTGTATAGGCCGGGCACAGTGGCTCACGCCTGTAATCCCAGCACTTTGGGAGGCCGAGGCGGGCGGGTCGCTTGAGGTCAGGAGATCGAGACCATCCTGGCTAACATGGTGAAACTCTACTAAAAATACAAAAAAAAAAAAAAATTAGCCAGGCCTGGTGGCGGGTGCCTGTAGTACCAGCTACTCAGGAGGCTGAGGCAGGAGAATGGCGTGAACCCGGGAGGTGGAACTTGCAGTGAGCTGAGATCGCACCACTGTGCTCCAGCCTGGGCAACAGAGCAAGACTCCATCTCATAAATAAATAAATAAATAAATAAAGTCAGGACAGTGTAGAAGTAGGCCACCAAACACAGTAAAAATACCCAAGAGGCTGGACACGGTGGTCCACACCTGTAATTCCAGCACTTTGGGAGGCCAAGGTGGTTGGATCACTTCAGGTCAGGAGTTTGAGACCAGCCTGGCCAACATGGTAAAACTCCATTTTTACTAAAAAAAAAAATACAAAAATTAGCTGGGCATGGTGGCACATGTCTGTAATCCCAGCTATGCAGGAGGCTGAGGAAGGAGAATCACTTGAAACTGGGAGGCGGAGGTTGCAGTAAGCTGAGATCGCACCACTACACTCCAGCTTAGATGACAGAGTGAGACTCCATCTCAAAAAATAAAAATTCCAAGAAAGCTAATATAGCCTGGTAAAATATGTAGGAAAGCGTATGTAACTACCACTAGTACAGTTATTATCCTGTGCATAACTGTTGACATATTAATCAGTAAACACTGAAAGTACACGATTTGAATGAATCCTGATTTCTCCTGAGATAGTAATATTATGTGTACTAGATTGGGCGTGGTGACTCACACCTGTAATCCCAGCACTTTGGGAGGTGGAGGTGGGTGGATCACTTGAGGCCAGGAGTTCAAGACCAGCCTGGCCAACATGGTAAAACCCCGTCTCTACTAAAAATTAAAAAAAAAAAAAAAAAAAAAAGTAGCTGGGTATGGTGGTGTGTGCTTGTAATCCCAGCTACTTGGGAGGCCAAGGCAGGAGAATCTCTTGAACTCAGCAGGTGGAGGTTGTGGTGAGCCGAGATCATGCCACTGCACTCCAGCCTGGATGACAGAGTGAGACTCTGTCTCAAAAACAAAACGAAACAAAAAACTATGGGTATCAAATGTGGTATTGTTTTTGTTACAAGCTCTGATACAGATTCATGTCCATCCCTCCAAAATATATATCTTCTAACTCCATCCACTGAAATAGTGTAAAAGAAATGACACCTCCATAACAATGATTGCCCAGACTTTGAGCTCTAATTTCACTTTCCATTAAAGGAAATGGATTGAGAAATGGCTGGTTCCAGCTCTGTTGTAGGGAAAGTACAAAGTGAGTCTTGGCCTCTTTTGGAGTCAGAGAACAAGGACACTTTCAAAATTTAATGGAGTTGTGACAAAAGGAGACAAGAGCCAGTGTCAAGGTAGAGACTGTTCACTGGATAAAACTGAAAATTTGAGTATCAAAAAGAATAATAATTGTGGATCCAAACATAATAAACCAATACAAATTCCTGAGACCATCTGATATCTAAAAATATAAGACCAGCAGGTGTGGTGGCTCACGCCTGTAATCCC
Organism: Theropithecus gelada; assembly: GCF_003255815.1. Taxonomy (NCBI): domain Eukaryota; kingdom Metazoa; phylum Chordata; class Mammalia; order Primates; family Cercopithecidae; genus Theropithecus; species Theropithecus gelada. The sequence continues at coordinate 60,186,343 of NC_037668.1, read as the reverse complement.
AGTACTTTGGGAGGCCGAGGTGGATGGATCACTCAAGGTCAGGAATTCAAGACCAGCTTGGCCAACATGGTGAAACCCCACCTCTACTAAACATACAAAAACTGGCCGGGTGCGGTGGCTCAAGCCTGCAATCCCAGCACTTTGGGAGGCCGAGACGGGTGGATCACGAGGTCAGGAGATCAAGACCATCCTGGCTAACACGGTGAAACTCCGTCTCTACTAAAAAATACAAAAAACTAGCTGGGCGAGGTGGCGAGCGCCTGTAGTCCCAGATACTCAGGAGGCTGAGGCAGGAGAATGGCGTAAACCCGGGAGGCGGAGCTTGCAGTGAGCCGAGATCTGGCCACTGCACTCCAGACTGGGTGACAGAGCCAGATTCCATCTCAAAAAAGAGAAAAAAAAAAAAAATACAAAAACTAGGTGGGCACCTGTAGTCCCAACTACTTGGGAGGCTGAGGCAGGAGAATTGCTTGAATCTGGGAGGTAGAGGTTGCAGTGGGCCAAGATCACGCCATTACATTCCAGCCTGGGCAACAGAGCAAGACTCTGTCTCCAAAGAAAAAAAAAGAAAGCAAGCAGGTATAGTGAAGACCCTCTCTGGTTGGACAGCAGCAACTAGACTGAGATCCTTCCAGACAAGGATTCAGTAATGACTGGTAGATGCTGAGTATCTGCAGTGGTGATTCTGACCTAGACACTTAAAATATTTATACAGTTTATATTATCTTTGGCTCTGAACAGACCGGTATATAAAAACATGTTAGACTAAGTGAATTAAAATGGAAATATAAAACTATTTACCATGAAAAGAATATACCCCACTTCAAGGTCTAAAAGGACAATAAAATCAATATATATAATTATGCTTTATGTGCAAAGTAAAAACACTAAGTTGGAGAAATTTTAAATATGGTAGAGTTGTGTGAAAATATTTTCCTCAGCAAATGAGATGATCTTAAAGCCCATAAATGTACATTTTTTTTTTTTTTTTTAAACACAGGGTCTCACTGTGTCATCCAGGCTGGAGTGCAGTGGCTTGATCTTAGCTCACTGTAACCTCCACTTCCTGGGTTCAGGCGATTCTTGTGCCTTAGCCTCCTGAGTAGCTGGGATTACAGGTGTGAGCTACCACACCACACTAATTTTTGTATTTTTGGTGGATGGGGTTTCACCATTTTAGCCAGGCTGGTCTTGAACTGAACTGGCCTCAAGCCATCTGCCCGCCTTGGCCTCCCAAAGTGCTGGGATTACTGGTGTGAGCCACTGCGCCTGGCCAAATGTACATATTTCTTAAGAAGTAAAATGATGGGTCAGGTGTGATGGCTCACGCCTGTAACCCTAGCATTTTGGGAGGCCGAGGCAGGTGGATCACTTGACCCCAGGAGTTCAAGACCAGCCTGGGCAACATGATGAAATCCCATCTCTACAAAAAATACAAAAATTAGCCCGGCCTGTTGGTGCAGGCCTGTAGTCCCAGCTACTCAGGAGGCTGAGGAGGAAGGATAATTTGAGCCTGAGAAGTTGTGGCTGCAGTGAGCTGAGATGATGCCACTGCACTCCAGCCTGGGCGATAGAGAGAGACCCTGTCTCAAACAAAACAAAACAAAACAAAACAAGGCCGAGCGTGGTGGCTCATGCCTGTAATCCCAGCACTTTTGGGAGGCTAAAGTAGGTGAATCACCTGAGGTCAGGTGTTGGAGACCAGCCAGGCCAATGTAGTGAAACCCCATCTCTACTAAAAATACAAAAATTAGCCGGGCGTGGCACACCCCTGTAATCCCAACTACTCAAGAGGCTGAGGCGGGAGAATTGCTTGAACCCAGGAGGCAGAGGTTGCAGTGAGCTGAGATTGTTGGCTGGGCAACGAGTGAAACTCCATCTCAAGAAAACAAAAACTCCATCTTAGCTAACACAGTGAAACCCTGTCCCTACTAAAAATCCAAAAAAAAAAAAAAAAAAGAAATTAGCTGGGCGTGGTGGCAGGCACCTGTAGTCCCAGCTACTAGGGAAGGTGAGGCAGGAGAATGGCGTGAACCCAGGAGGCAGAGGTTGCAGTGAGCCGAGATTGCGCCACTACACTCTAGCTTGGGTGACAGAGCAAGACTCCATCTCAAAACAAACAAACAAACAAAGAAAACAAAAAAGAATTAGTAAAACGATGAAAAAAAATCATACATACTGTTCGAAAATGGCTACTTAGATGGTCTAGTCTGCTAAATCTTTTTCCGCAGGCTTGACATGGATAGGGCTTTTCTCCAGTATGACAGCGAAGGTGGCGCTTTAGGTCTGCCTTCCGCTTCACCACATGTGGGCAGTACGGGCACTTGAATCGCATCCGGGGCAGATCATCTGTCAAGAGACGCTTCGATTAAATCATTGGAAAGTTCATAATAACAATTCTTTTTTTTTTTTTTTTTTTTTTTTGAGACGGAGTCTCGCTCTGTAGCCCAGGCTGGAGTGCAGTGGCCGGATCTCAACTCACTGCAAGCTCCGCCTCCCGGGTTCACGCCATTCTCCGGCCTCAGCCTCCCGAGTAGCTGGGACTACAGGCGCCCGCCATCTCGCCCGGCTATTTTTTGTATTTCTTAGTAGAGACGGGGTTTCACTGTGTTCGCCAGGATGGTCATAATAACAATTCTAATAACAGAAAGAATCCAATCCAACCCCACTGGAAACAAGAAAAAAATAAACTTAAAAAAAATTATGAAATAAAAAGAATGCACAAAGAGTTGGTGAGCCCAAAAAATAACAGATGAAAGAAATTTTATTAAGACTAGATTGTCAATGTAATTCTAAGTATAGAACTTTAACTTCAGTATTTGATATATTTAGAAAGTTGGGTAAATTCGGCTGGGCATGGTGGCTCATGCCTGTAATCCCAGCACTATGGGAGGCCAAGGCGGGCAGATCACGAGATCAGGAGATCGAGACCATCTTGGCTAACACAGTGAAACCCCTTCTCTGCTAAAAAATACAAAAAATTAGCCGGGCATGGTGGCAGGCGCCTGTAGTCCCACCTACTCTGGAGGCTGAGGCAGGAGAATGGTGTGAACCCAGGAGGTAGAACTTGCGATGGCGCCACTGCACTCCAGCCTGGGCGACAGAGCGAGACTCCGTCTAAAAAAATAAATAAACAAAAAATTAAAAAAAGCAAGTTGGGTAAATTCAGACTGATACAGACTGCCATGCTTTTTTTTTTTTTTTGGGATGGAGTTTCACTCTGTCGCCCAGGCTGGAGTGCAAGACGCAATCTCTGCTCACTGCAACCTCTGCCTCCTGGGTTCAAGCAATTCTCTTGCCTCAGTCTCTTGAGTAGCTGGGATTATAGACGCGCACCAGAACGCCTAGCTAATTGTTGTGTTTTTAGTAGAGACAGGGTTTCACCATGTTGGTCAGGCTGGTCTCAAACTCCTGACCTCGTGATCCGCCCGCCTCTACCTCCCAAAGTACTGGGATTACAGGCGTAAGCCACTGTGCCTGGCCTGCCGTGCCTTTTTTTTTTTTTTTAATTTAATGCATTAGGGTCATTAGATTTTAAATGTAAAATAGTACTATATTTTAAAACTGTACACAATTTCAAAGTAAAAGTATTTAATATTTAAGCTTTTTTCTTGGAGGAAAATCACTTGAGGTCAGGGGCTTGAGACCAGCTTGGCCAACATGGTAAAACCCCATCTCTACCAAAAGTAAAAAAAATTAGCCAGGTGTGGTGGCGCATGCCTGTAATCCCAGCGGTTTGGGAGGCTGAGGTGGTAGAATCGCTTGAACCCGTGAGGTGAAAGTTGCAGTGAGCCAAGATTGTGCCACTGCACTCCAGTCTAGGCAACAGTGTGAGACCCTGTCTCAAAAAAAAAAAATTAAAAAATAAATAAATAAATAATTATTGTTCAATTTAGGTATGACAATAGTATTGTAGTTTTTTTCTATACTATTTTAAGGACACATTCTGAACGATTTACAAGTGAAAACATATGATGTCTGAGATTGGTTTAAAAGTAATAAAGGGAGTGGGTTAGGGATAAGGATACAGACATGAGACAGGCCATGAGTTAGAGGTTGTGGGACTAGGTCATGGATGCATGGAGGTTAATTATACCATTCTCTTTTTACTTTTGTATATGTTTGAAACTTTTATAAAATAAAAATCAGGCTGGACACAGTGGCTCATTCCTGTAATCCCAGCACTCTGGGAGGCTGAGGTGGGAGGATCATTTCAGGCCAGGAGTTCAAGACCAGCCTGGGAAATATAATGAGACCCACCATCTCTACAAAATAGCAAAATAAAATAAAATAAATATGTAATCTGTATCTTACAACCTTGAGGAGTTTCATTTTAATATAATTTTCCTTTAAATTTACATGGAAACTATTAGGCAAATTTGTTAACTGATTAACTGGGGGGAAAATTGTATGATATGCATTTCTTATCCCTATTCTCTACTTCCAGAGTGAGGGAGGATTATTCTGAAACTGTCAATTTACATGATCTTTCTGCGTTTTACTATTATCATGAAAATGAGATGTCTCATGTTGCACATTGGTCCACTGTAGACTTACAGGACCAGTGTCATGGGTTGTATGTGAGGTGTTCTTTTTTGGGTGGGAGATGGGCTCTATGTTTCCTCTGCTGGTCTTTTAACTCCTGGGCTCAAGTGATGCTCTGCCTTAGCCTCCCCAGTAGCTAGGACTACAGGCATTCCTTAAAAAAAAAAAATGATGTGTTGGGCGCAGCGGCTCATGCCTGTAATCCCAGCACTTTGGGAGGCCGAGGAGGTCAGATCACCTGAGGTCAGGAGTTCAAGACCAGCCTGGGAAACGTGCAGAAACCCCGTCTCTACTAAAAATACAAAAAATTAGCTGGGCGTGGTGGCAGACGCCTGTAATCCCAGCTACTCCGGAGGCTGAGGCAGGAGAATTACTTGAACCCGGGAGGCAGAGGTTGTGGTGAGCTGAGATTGCGCATTGCACTCCAGCCTGGGCAACAAGAACAAAATTCCGTCTCAAAAAAAGAAGAAAAAAAATGTATTTGTATCTTTTTTTTTTTTTTGAGATGGAATCTCCCTCTGTCACCCAGGCTGGAGTACAGTGGCGTGATCTCAGCTCACCACAACCTCCACCTCCCGGGTTCAAGCAATTTTCCTGCCTCAGCCTCCTGAGTAGCTGGTATTACAGGCGTGTGCCACGCCCAGCTTATTTATTTTGTATTTTTAGTAGAGACAGGGTTTCACCATATTGGCCAGGCTGGTCTTGAACTCCTGACTTTGTGATCTGCCTGCGTCATCCTCCCAAAGTGCTGGGATTACAGGCGTGAGCCACCGCGCCCAACCTGTGTTTGTATCTTAATAAGCTAAATATTCCTCTGAGTAAATACACAGAAAACAAAAAGACTATTTAAAAGTGAAAATATGTGTCTTAGAGATTGAACTATTTAGAAAAGAGCTTTAAACATTTAAGAGTAATCTAGGCCGGGCGCGGTGGCTCAAGCCTGTAATCCCAGCACTTTGGGAGGCCGAGGCGGGTGGATCACGAGGTCAGGAGATTGAGACCATCCTGGCTAACATGGTGAAACCCCGTCTCTACTAAAAATACAAAAAACTAGCCGGGCGTGGTGGCGGGCGCCTGTAGTCCCAGCTACTCGGAGGCTGAGGCAGGAGAATGGCGTGAACCTGGGAGGCGGAGCTTGCAGTGAGCTGAGACCGCGCCACTGC